>NC_092128.1:58780728-59083758 GCF_043159975.1 Macaca nemestrina | reverse complement strand
ACAAAATACCCATTCTAACAAATACCAATTCTCCTCAAAGCTCTAAAAACTTCAACAAGGAAAGTCTGAGAAAAAGTTATACCAAGAAGAGACTAAGGAGATATGACTAATAAATAGAACACTAATCCTAAACGAGATGCTAGAATAAAAAACAAAGGAGATTAGGCAAAAACTAAGGCAATCTGAATAAAACATTAATTACAGTAGATAATGTGTCAATATTGGTTCATTATTTTTGATAAATGTACCATACTAATGTAAACTGTTAATAACAGGGGAAACTGGATGTTAAATTGTATTCTTCCATTTTCACGCTGCTGATAAAGACATACCCGAGACTGGTAATTTACAAAATAGAGAGATTTATTGGACTTACAGTTCCACCTGGCTGTGGAGGCCTCATAATCATGGCAGAAAGCAAAGCGGAGTTCCTATGTGGATGGCGGCAGGCAAACAAAGAGCGTTTGCTGCGGAACGCCTCCTTTTAAAACCATCGGATCTCGTGAGATTTACTCACCATCACGAGAACAGCGCAGGAAAGACTCGCCCCGTAATCCAGTTCCCTTCCACTGCCTTCCTCCCACAACACGTGGAAATTGTGGGAGTTACAATTCAAGAAAAAATCTGGGAGGGGACCCAGCCAAACTATATCACAAATAAATGGAATTATCTGTATTGTCTTCGAAATTTTCAGTAAATCCAAAACTACTCTCAAATAAAAATGTTATTACACAACGGAATATGATTCAGCTGTTAAAAAAAAAAAAAAAGGAATCCTGCCACTTGCAGCAACATGGATGAAACTGGAGGTCATCATGTTAAGCAAAAGAAGCCAGGCATGGGTAGGTAAGTAGCACATGTTCTCACTCAGCTGTGAGCTAAGAAAGTGGATCAAATGGAGCTAGAGTATATGGTGATGGATGCCAGAATTTGGGAAGAGTGGAAGGGAAGGAGGATAAAGAGAAGTTGGTTAAGGCATACAAATATACAGTTAGATAGAAAAAATAAATTCTAGCATTCAAGAGTAAAGTAGGGAAATTATGGTTAGTAATAATTTGTTGTATATTTCAAAATGGCTAGAAAAGAACAATTGCAATGTTCCCAACACAAAGAAAAGATAAATGGTAGAGTTGATGGATATCCCAATTACACTGATTTGATCATTACACATATCCAGTTATCAAAATATCACCTGTACTCCAAAATATATTTATAACTGTTATATATCAATAAAAATTATTATATATGACATTAATCACATCAAAATAAGTCTGTACATTCAAAGCAATTCAGATAAAATTAATCAAAGGAGTTTTTTACATAGACAAGCCAATTCTTAAAATTATATGAAAAAGCAACCATTCAAAAAATAGCAAAGAATTATCCAAGAGCAAGGTCAGAAGACTGCAATTAATGATGCAGCAATTTTCGTAATTATTTTTCATAATATAATTCTATTTTAGGAATAATATAATTGGGGAAAATGACCTATCTAATAAATGGTTCTAAGATAAACTTTCATTCAAAGATAAAAAATAAATTTGATTTCCATTTTATACTAACAATAAATGTTATTGGCATTAAAATACTAAATGTGAGCAATTAAAATACTTTGGAACAAAACAGAAAATAGTAACTTCATGACTGCAAGATAATCAATAATTTTTAATAATGTATTTTAAAAATAAAAATCAAAATGGTAACACTCTATTCAAGCACACTGAAAAATAAATCTCTGTGTATCACAAAATGATTTAAAAGGTAAACCACAGACTATATAAAAAAAAAAAAGGTTTGAATAAGGTGGCCATCAAAGGGACACAGATCTGAGATGATAAAGGTCTCTCACAATACAAAAATCAGACAGACAGCAAATAGTTAAGAAAATAGGAGATAGTGGCAAAGACTATAAATAGGGAGTTCACTGAAAAGGGAAATAAAATGACCAATAAGAAAAACAGATAATCTACTTCATTGCCAGTGAGGGCAATGCAAGTTAAAACTATGAGAAACAATCAGTGTCTCAGAAGCATTGGTGAAGCTATACAGAAGCAAGAATTCACCCTCACTGCTTTTGAGATTTAGTTGGCACCAACATTCTAGACAGGAAAGTGGAAATATCCTTTTAAGATGGCTGTACCATACTATCAAGGAATTCAATTTCTAGTTACATATTTTAAAGCAGTACTTAAAAAAATTAACCACCATTCCCAGTAAAAAAAATAATAATTTTTATAGTACAATCTCATACAAACATACTTTTTTTTAAGGAAAAAAAAGATCCGTGAAGCAATACCCTTACTATGTGTGATACATTCAGACATTGTCTTTTCTCTCTTATTCCATTCCATTCTGTTTCAATTTTTAAATATTAAGAAGACATGTGCAAGCATGTTTATTGTTTATTTTTTATAACATTGAGAAAATATAAAATAGCTATCAAGTAAATAATGAATGTATAATGAAAATAAATGAACTAGAGAAAATTTTATCAACTAAATAAATCTTAAAAATACACTGGGATAAAAATTCGACACAGAATCACACTTTCATATAAAATTTAATAACATACAAAATGAAATTATTTTGAGGTGTAAACATATTTAATAAAAATATTTGATATGCACTACAGTGATAACCATGAAATCTGGGATTTACACCTCTAGGGAGTAAAGGAGAGAGTGTGGAATTGAGAAATATTATAAAGGAGGTTTTAGTTATTTTATAAGGTTGTATTGCTTAAACTAAAGGATAAGCACTTGGGAATCCATATAGTATTCCACTTTTAGTGTGCTTAAAATATTTCATTATAATAAAAAGGAACCCGATATACAGAAATAATTATAAGGAGCAATCTTTCAAGCTAGTGTGATACTTATCTTTGCATAACAACTTTATTCAAGCTAAAATAATTAATTCAAACTTGGTGTCCTATTGGAGTTAAGATTGGCATATTTCCAAAAAGCTCACTGAGTGAATTCATCATATTTGCATCTGGTTTTGAACCTTTATTAAACCATCTTAAACTGTTCAGTGTTCCTTGTCACTGAAAGCCCAGAAGTGAATCGGTAGTTTTTTCATATGTAAGAAAAGTTTGCTGGTTGGGCATGGTGACTCACGCCTGTAATCCCAGCACTTTGGGAGGACGAGGTGGTTGGATCACCTGAGGTCAGGAGTTTGAGACCAGCCTGCCCAACATGGCAAAACCCCATCTCTACTAAAAACACAAAAATTAGCTGGGCGTGGGTGTGCGTGCCTGTGATCCCAGCTACTTGGAAGGCTGAGGCAGGAGAATCGCTTCAACCCAGGAAACAGATGTTGCAGTGAGCCGAGATCACGCCACTGCACTCCAGCTGGGTGACAGAGTAAGACTCCATCTAAAAAAAAAAAAAAAAAAGTTTGCTAACCACGGCATCTTACCAAAATTCTACATGGAAACCTATGACTTTTTAAAGAGTAAACTCTCAGTTGCATGTGGATTTTAGTCAAGCTGAATATGTTTAAATATTAAATTTTCCTCAGGCAAAAATATGCTTCCATTTCCAGGTTTTTGAACTAAAAATAAAATATCTTTAACAACGAATTTGGTGGACTAAAGAGTATGACCTGAGTTGTTCAGTTTAGAAGAATAGTACATCCAGACAGCATTGTAATGGCTCAGTAGTGCAGAATTTAATGTGTCAATCTTTGCTTTATTTTATATGCTCACAGGCAAATCTGATTTATTTAAATTGATGCTTAGTTTTTAAGATATACTCAGTTTATTTGAAATTATAAATTGAGTTGATGACAAATATTATCAATAACTTTACTGTATATCTGTGTCTTGGTTAACTGATGTCCACTTGGAAAAGACAGAAGACAGGACAGTAGAGGCTATTGGATATCATGAAGACTGATAGCTTTTGCCTTTGTAGAGTGAAGCACATTTGCCATCGATTTAAATGCCGGCTGTTCATTTCAGGCAGAGCCAGACAAAATAAGAAAGAAAGTACAAGGAAATGATCTGTACCTTCAAAAAATGTGAATACAGGTACCGCAAGTTAAAATGTCAGTGAGTGGAATTTTCATGTTAAATACACGTGAGGAGGAAAAAACGAGAAAACATACAAGTTGTATTTTTTTCTAATTTGAATCATAGACATTGCCACTTCATATAATTTTAAAATTTCTAAAATATTATATTTTGGTGTATAAATATGGAAATATGGAAAAATAACAAAATAACCTCCAATCAATCACAATCAAATATAAGAAATAGAATATTACCCATATTGTTGTAATTGTCTGTATATTCCTGCCCCCCAAATTTAATTCATTGTCTTCTCCCAAACCTGTAATTGATATAATTTTTGTTTGCTGCTTGTAAATTTAAAATAGTATCATGAATTTTTTAGCTTTCTACTTTCTATAATTCTGCCCTTCTTTTTTCTCTTATTCTTGATTATAAATTGTTTCTTTGTTACATTATTACATATTTTGAAACCACATGTTTTAATGTTACAAATTCTATTTCTCTATCCTTTTGTTTACACTTCGTAATTTCCTATGGAATTTTACAACGTGCAAAATTAATATTTTATATCTTCTTCCAAATAAGAGTGTCATAGTCTTATAAGATTTTAAGTCATCACCACTGCCTTAATATATAAATACTGTTTTTCAGGGTTGGCCTTTCTAACTCCACAAAGTAGATTTTTAAAGTTGTTTTTGATAGAGCACTCTTATTTATATTTAACTTAAGTGCTTACATATTTCTTTGTTTACCGTTGTTTTTTGCGTTTCTTGATTCCTGAAGTACATTTCTTAAAATCTTCTTAACAAAGAGTTATTAGATTTGCCATTGATAATCTGGTTTCACAATGACATATCTAGTATGGATTTCCTTGTATTTAATATGCTTAGGCTATGTTATGCTTTCAAAGTCTATAGATCAGAACACCCAACCCCTCCTCATGAATATTCCCTACTGCCTTATCTGATACATTTCATAAGATATACTTTATATTTCACTTATGTATATGTGTCCCTTGATTAGAATGTAAACTTTATGTAGATGGCAATTTTGTTTGTTTTATTCACTGTTGTATTTCTAGTGTCTAGATGGTGCCTGGACTTGATGTAAGATTTAAAAGTTATATGTGTGTGTACTATATATTTATATATATATATTTTTTTATACTTATATGTTTATATATATATAAACAAAGAGACATAGACTAATCTGTATTCTAGAATCAGAAGAAAAACGATTCCACATCAAATCTCAGAGAAAAAAGGAATTAAATACTAAAGAAAAGGATAAATATGTTGGAAAAATCTAAAAGAATAGTGGCTGTTTACTGCAAAAAATGATTTGGATATTTAAAAGAGAAAATTAGCGTTTGTGACAACAATGGCATGTAAGTTAGAAGAAGAGAAGATAGAATTGAAATGATGTAAGGTCTGGACACATATCAAAATCACAATTTAGCATTATATTTGATGAATTAAGGAGACATGCAGTAATCACTATGGTAAATAATGAATAGGAAAAGAATGCATAACTTTCAAATTAAGGTAATTACAACAATTTTTAAAACACTTAAATAAAAATAAGTCAAGAAAATAGAAAGTAAAGTATCACAGGCAGATGAGTCAAATAGCCCTTTGTAATGTGGTAGTTATAAATTAAATGTTATTTATTTATTAAATGTAAGTGGGCTAAAGGTTATAATAATATGAAAAAAGGATTTTAAGTTATGAACAATAACAAAACTGAAATTGTAAATGTTAGAAAATACATCTAACACATTAGTAACTGAACATACGACATACACATCTAACTTTTTAAAAGCTGGCCTATGATATGGTAGCTGTAGGGAAGAAACAATTACAAGAGTTAACAATATAAGGTAGACATATATAGGAAATATGAGAATTCCAAGAATTAACAAAAGTATAAGACAAAGCAGGTAAGTCTATAAAGATACTGAGAGATTTTAGTATTGCTCTTAATTACCGATAGAGCATGAAGACAAAACTCAGTAAAAATAGACAATGATAGAAAAGAGTCTAGACTCAGGCATATTATGAACTCTAGAGTTTCAACAAGATGGCACTGCAGAGCAAATTTGTAGAAGCAGTCTTTTTAATACCCGGTGCTAGGGTTGACTAGATATACATATGAGAAAACAATATTTGAATGCTATCTTTTACCATATACATAAAAGTAACATCTGTATTATTTCAATCTAATTATGATAGACCGAACAAAAGTTACTAGAAGATAATACAGGAGACTTTATTTATGGGCTGAAGTTAAGGTCAGTCTGCTTAAATAGAATGCAAGACACATGAATAAAGGGGAAATTTATAAATTAGAATACAATAAAATTAACAATTTCTGTTTATTAAGACACCATCAAGAGACCAAACAGAAAAGTCCTGGACTAGAACAGTAAATTTGTAACACATATAAATGACAAAAGGAATTATATTCAGAATTCATTTTTTAATTCTATAAAGGAATGAGAAAAAGAAAAACAATAGAAAAATGAACAGACGTGTTAACAAGCAATTTAAAAAAAGACACCTAAACAGCCACTTAAACATAAGAAAATATGCTGAGACTATTAGTGATAAGGGAAATTCACAAGCTAAAACTAAAATAAAACAACACACTTACCAAAGTGGCTAAAATTAAAAGTACTAAGAATTGGAGTGCAGGAGGAACAATGGAAATTCCGTAAACTGCAAATGGGGAGGCAAATTTGCACAATTTGGAAAACTCAATAGCAGAGTCCAACATAACTTATCATATATACATGCCCAGTATCTATATGTGCCTAATAGCTACTGAATTGGATAATGGAAAACATTTATATCATCTCAGAATGTTCTGTTGGATGGTGTTGATCTACTATTAATATGTTCAAGTCAGACAGTTCCTTTGGCTAATTAGGTCCCAAAAAATCTTTCTTTCACTAAGATTTGGATATTTTCTTGAAATGATTTAGATGTTGTATTATTTAGGGTGTGGTGTGACTGTTACATAAATTGAAAAAATAGCAGTGGCTCAGGCAAAAGGTAAATATATAACCCTTTCCAAGTGGAGGCAATCTGTTTCATGACATCAAGTAATCCAGGGCCCTGCCAGTTTATGGCTTTGCCAGCTTCCTCATGCAGGTCTTATCTCATGTCTGACATGGCTGTTCTAACTCACACCATTAAATCCATATTCCAACAAAATTACAATAGGGAAAGAACAGGAAGAACCTGCCCCTTTTCTCTTAAACTACATAACTCTGAAATAGCGTATATTGCTTCCTTTCACATCTGATTGGCCAGAAACTAATCACATGGTCACATCTAACTATGAGAGTGTCCAAGAAAGTAATCTTCAACTTGATGTCCATGTGCCTAGCTAAAATTCCTGTTCCTGTAGAAGATAGAAAGACTTGATTTTCTTAACCCATCTAGCGATCCTTCCAATATATAGCTCCATTTTATACTCTGTTACACACATAATTGAGTTTTCCTGCTTCCCTCTACAGCTATTCAGTTAAAGATTATGTAAAATTTTGATTGCAAACATTCAGAACATTAAACAAGATATTTATATTATCATCTGATTTATGTAGTAGAATTCTTATTGTCAATTTTGAGCTCCCCACCACCATAAGTAGTGAGTAACCCCCAAACAGGAAATAGAAATTCACTCCCATTCAGAAAAACGTTTTGCAGAAACAAAATGTCAATACAAAAAGATCTCACAGCTGACAAGATTATCAAGTTTTGATGAGCAGTAAAATCTGCTGTATGCCATCTATTCACCTGTGTGTGAAAGCTGAGTATTTGAAATGGAAATCTGTTCCTACTTAAATTGTAAAATGGAGCGCAATAATTACAGTTAATTTTTGCACAGTGCAGCACATAGTAAGCATTAATTAAGGATTGTTTTACACAGTATTTAATAAAAGACTCATTTAATGGAGATGGGTATTGTGTATGCAAACCATTCTCTTCACTGAATTAAAATATAAATGCAAATTAAATCAAATGTATATGAGTAAAATGTGTCAGATTAATAATTTCATATAAATTCTTAATAATTGAGAAATCTCTATTATTTCAGGTATTTTTCTTTTAAGATAGACTACATGAAAAGAAAAATCAAATTTTCAGATTATATTTTATTTTTGAAAGTGAAATAATAAATGGATCTTTATGATAAATAGTATGACTACACAACTCTTCAGCCAGAGAACATAAGCCTTCATTTGATGACCCTGTGCTCATGATTTACAAAGTGGCTGGCACCATAACAAACTTGTGACAACAAGGACAGGTTTGACATTGCTATCTATTCAGGTAGTAGACACTATATTAATAGAGATTGATGGAATACTGAGTCATTCACTAAAAATTTTCCTTCCACTTTGTCTGTTCATCATTTATATGATGGAGTACCAGCACTTCATAATGTAATAATGGGACTTTTGTCAAAGGAAGTAAAGGTTATCAAGAAAAAAAGAACTCTCAAGAGATGCCTCTAAGCCAATTACAGATAAACTTGTCATAGCCCCCTTGACAGTTCATGTGTGAATGTTTTTTTTATCAAATACTTCCTCATATCTACCATTTCTTTCTTCACATCTTTATCTTTATACCCTCAAACTATCTCCTGCTCTATAAACCTCTCTCCTCACCTGAAGCTTCTATGTCAAAAACACGGGATCATAAAGCCAAGGTACTGGTTCCCAGAGACTCACAAATAAAATCGAAAAGACTGATGCTTAGCTAGGGGATAGGATTATGTATTTGAGAAATACTGGCAACTGGGGGAAGGGGGCAGGAAACCAGAAGATTAGGAACACACAGTGATTGCTTTACTTCCAAATTTAAGCTGCAGACAACTACAATGACACTATCTGAGAAAAGCAAAAAACTGCCTCTTTCTTGCTGTATAAAAATCATACTTAATCCTCTTTAAATTTTTACTTAGTTGAACTATTATGAAGCCCCAATCCTTAAAAATTAGTGGGAAGTATTCCCATTTGTCTACTTCCATTTTATGTAGTTACCCAGCTATTAGCAAAACTATACCAGAACAATGTAGCATACATAACTATATTTTTCAGTGTCCCATAGTGCTCTGACCACTAATTAATAAAATGGCATATGTGTAGAGAGAATGTTCCTTAGATGTGTGTTCTTTCTGAATTTTTAGTTTCTTGAAGAATGGAAATATTATGCATCACTTGCTCAGTAGTAAACAACTTTGTTCTATCAATTTTATTAGATTTTCACAACAAGAGAGAATTTCACAGAGGAATATTTGTTATGTTTTGAACCTCTGGTCAATACATCAGGAATCAGTCATCTCTGGAAGTTTAACCAATTTTTGTAGAGGCATTCAGATCACACTATTACCATAGGACAATCATACATTACTATATTTTTATTATAATTGTTGGGTTTTTAAAAAAAATTTGAATAATTTTATTTGTGCACTCTCTATGTTTAGATTTAAAGATAAATTACCATAAATACGATTGTTTTCACCTTTTCTTTCTAAGCCTACCCAAATACAGGATATAATCATGTTATATCTGTATTACTGCAATACATTCCTAAATGTTGTAGGAGGCACCAGCAATCTAACATTGGTGCAATTGATACTATAGCCTTGAGACACTCTTTTAAGCAAATTACTAGAAATAAACAACATAAAATGAAAATCTAACCTTTATCAGCTCTACATTGCTACTAAATTCTCAGTTCAATAGTTGAAGCCCTATACCATCATATATCACACCCTGCATCTCCACACTAGCAATCACAGTCTGAAATCTAAACCTATGACACTTCAGTCCAAGCATCATCTCCAAAACAAAAGGGAATAAACAAGGAGGTGAGTTAAAATTTAAAATTTAATTTATTTTATTTAAATTATTTTAAAATAATAATCTCTTACTGCGTCCCTCACATAATACATGGGAATTATGGGAGTACAATTCAAGATGAGATTTGGGTGGGTACACAGAGTCAAACCATATCAGCGCTAGCTGGCTCCTCCCAAAATCTCATGTCATCACATTTCAAAACCAATCATGCCATCCCAACAGCTCAAAGTCAACTCATTTCAGCATTATCTCTAAAGTCCACAGTCCAAAGTCTCATCTGAGAAAGGCCAAGTTATTTCTGCCTGTGAGCCTGTAAAATCAAAAGCAAGTTAGTTACTTCCTAGATACTATGAGGATATAGGCATTGGGTAAATACAACCATTCCAAATGGGATAAATTGGCCAAAACACAGGGGCTACAAGTCCCATGCAAATTCAAAATCCAGTGGGGTAGTCACAACTTAAAGCTCCAAAATGATCTCCTTTGACTCTGTGTCTCACATCCAGGTCATACTGATGCAAGAGGTTGGTTCCCATGGTCTTGGACACTCCACCTCTGTGGCTTTGCAGGGTACAACCTTCTTCTTGGCTGGTTTCACGGGCTGGCATTGAGTGTCTGTGGCTTTTCCAGGGAAATGCTGCAAGCTGTCAATGGATCTACCATTCTGGGGTATGGAGGATGGTGGCCCTCTTCTCAAAGCTCCATTAAGTAGTGCCCCAGTAGGGACTCTGTGTGGGGGCTCTGACCCTGTATTTTCCTTCTGCACTGCCCTAGCAGAGGTTCTCCATGAGGGCTCCCCCCATAGCAAACTTCTGCCTGGGCATCCAGGTGTTTCCATATATGCTCTGAAATCTAGGCAGAGGTTCCCAAACCTTAGTTTTTGACTTCTGTGCATTCACAGGCTCAACACCTCGTGGAAGCTGCCAAGGCTTGGGGCTTGCACCCTCTGAAGCCTAGGCTGCACACAGCCCAGGAACCCTGGTCCTGGCCCATGAAACCACTTTTTCCTTCTAGGTCTCTCAGCCTGTAATGGGAGGGGCTGCTGTGAAGACCTCTGACATGCCCTGGAGACATTTTCCCCATTGTCTTTGGGATTAACATTCAGCTCATCATTACTTATGCAAATTTCTGCAGCCAGCTTGACTTTCTCCTCAGAAAATGGGATTTTCTTTTCTATTGCACTGTCAGGCTGCAAATTTTCCAAACTTGTATGCTCTCCTTCCCTTATAAAACTGAATGAATGTCTTTGAATGAATGTCTTTAACAGCACCCAAGTCACTTATTCAATGCTTTGCTGCTTAGAAATTTCTTCGGCCAGAGCCCCTAAATCATCTCTCTCAAGTTGAAAGTTCCACAAATCTCTAGGGCAGGAGCATAATGCCGCTAGTCTGTTTGCTAAAACATAACAAGAGTCACCTTTGCTTCAGTTCCCAACAAGTTCCTCATTTCTATCTGAAAGCACCTCAACCTGGACTTTATTGCTCATACCATGATCAGCATTTTGGGCAAAGCCATTCAACACATCTCTAGGAAGTTCCAAAGTGTCCCACAATTGCCTGTCTTCTTCTGAGCCCTCCAAATTCTTCCAACCTCTGCCTGTTACCCAGTTTTAAAGTTGCTTCCACATTTTTGGGTATCTTTTCAGGAGCACCTCACTCTACTAATACCGGTTTACTGCATTAATCCATTTTCACACTGCTGATAAAGACATCCCCAAGACTGGGCATTTTACAAAGGAAGACGTTTAATGGACTTACAGTCTCACATGGCTAGGGAGGCCTCACAATCATGGCAGAAGGTGAAAGGAACTTCTTACATGGCAGCAGCAAGAGAAAGAATGAGAGCCAAGTGAAAGGGGTTTCACCTTGCAAAACCATCAGATCCTGTGAGATGTATTCACTACCATGAGAACAGTATGTGAGAAACCACCCCCATGATTCAATTATCTCCCATTGGGTCCCTCCCACAACAAATGGGAATTAAGACAGCACAATTCAAGATGAGATTTGGGTGGGGACACAGAGCCAAACCTTATCAAAATGGTATATAACAGTGAAAATATGCTGAAGGCACTATCCTTGAACCAGAGCCATGAAAGAACAAGGTAGACTTGGGAAACATTAAATAGTCTTGTGCAGCTTCAATATAAACAAACTGTTAAGAAATGTCTATGTCATATTAAAGAACCAAGACTTTATGCAACATACACCACAAATTCATTGAAGAATTTTAAGCAGAACAGTAACTTGATTAGATTTGTACTTAAGAAAACTGTCCTTGACAGCCTGTGGATGATTTATTGAATGGGGAGAGAGATTAGGGAGTTCGGTTTGCAAGTCCAAATGAAAAATGACGATGGTCCCAAATAAGAAAATGATACTGGAAGGGAATGATTTGAGGATAGGAATTATTTTTTATCACTTTCTTTTTGCCACAACACTTAGCAGAGTGCTTTTCACATATTTGTCCTTAATTACAAAATGACTCTATAGGTAAGTAAAAGTAACTAGTATCAAAATGTGACAAAAATATAAATTACTGTCACATTTTATAGTTTATTCACTTAATACAATGTTATTAATTGTCTCTGATATGGTTTGGATGTGTGTTCCCTCTCTATCTCATGATGAAATGTGATCCCTAATGTTGGAGGTAGACCATAGTGGGAGGCATTCTATCATGGGAGTGGATCCCTCATGAATGGCTTAGCGCCATCCCTTTGGTGATGAGTGATTTCTTGCTCAGTTCATTGAGAGATCTGGTTGGTTAAAACAGTCTGGGACTTCTTCCTTCTCTCTCTTGCTCCTCCTCTCTCCATGTGATATGTGGGCTGTCCCCTTTATCTTCCACCTCCCACCTCCCACCATAAATGTAAGCTTCCTGAGACCCTCACCAGAAACTGAGCAGATGGTGGTGCCATGCTTGCTGTACAACTTGCAGAACCATGAGCCAAGTAAGCCTTTTTTCTTCATAAATTACCCAATCTCAGGCATTTTTTAGAGCAATGCAAAATGGACCAACACAGTTTCTAAGAGTACTGTTGTAACCAATCTCTTAGCAGACTTGTTATGAACCACCTATCCAATACAGAATGCTCTTCATTGTGGCTCCACCATACTTATGGTAAAAACACTCAAAGAGGAAAATTCTGCCCTCTTTCACCTATCTAACTTACTCCTTATTTCAGTCAAAGAAAACAAGCCAAACATCCCCATTCAATCTTTTCCCTATTCAGTAAATACAAAGCTACTCAATTTCCCTGGCTAATAGTACATACGTTGTCATGAATGTTTCTCTCTTAATTCACTTTGCTTTCTCAGCCATAGTGTCAGTTTATTGAGGGTAAGGATTTAATTTCTCAACACTTCTAGAATTGTACAAGGTGCAGCATGATAGACACTTTAAAATAATGTTGGTTTATTAGTTCCTAAATTTAGGCATATTTAAGTCACTGATATTATTTTACATTAAAATACAATTACAGTTGAGGAGGGATGATTTTCATATCACTGTGATGTACAGGTGCTCTAGACAGCTTTGAAAGTTTGAAACTTTGTAGGTTTTTCTGAATATTTAAGATGTCATATTTTATTATTGCTACATGCAAAAGAAAGGAACTGTGGCTGTGACTGGCATAAAAAAATTCAGAAGGATGGAAAAGTCAAGTCTAAACAGGCTTTTCTTTCCAAAATCCTAGATGTAAGTGTGTCACCAAGATAAAAGCCATGAAAGCATTGTATGAAAACCTTGTATTGATCCAATTTTACTGATAGAATTAATTGCAATGGATTTTGTTCTCTTATTTATATAATATAATTTATAACTACATTTTAGTCATATTCATCTGAACGTTTTACCTTTTAGGTTCAAAGTGATTTGTTAAATTTGCTTATGACTTTAATAATGAGAAATAACCATATGAATTCACTAACCCATGTTTGGACTCAAGGATGCTTGTGCATGGGCCACACCCAGGCCTTGCAATCATTAATTAAGGCAAGGATCAGTGTGAAAATGGGGGAAAACATTATAGGTGCACAAATTGAATACTGCTGAAGGTCTATTTGCCTGGATTGTCAGTCTTAGCTACCACCTCATCATGAGAAGATAGGGGGTCATAACAAAGCACATTCAAGAAACATTTATTTAGTGACAGTTACATGTCAGGCAACTGAACCCTGAAACCTGACAATCTGCAAGGATCAATGGTGTCCACTCTGAAATTCAAAGACCAGACCAGATCACTCATTTCAGCTCAACTACTATATATCCAGTCCTCAAAATATATCTCTAGTTATCCAACTAAATAATTTAATTGGTTCTTGTCTAACTCTGAATTGACCAATTTTGTCCCTCAGACTTTTTGCGTAACATTCACCTCTCTGGGAAAGCTGGAAACAAAGCAAATGCAAATAGCTTTTACCTCTCTTCTAGGTAATTCCCTTCTCAAATAGAAAAGGAAAAGCCTGGCTAGGTGTGATGGTTCACATCTGTAATCCCAGCAGTTTGGAAAGCTGAAGTGAAAGGATTGCTTAAGCCAGGAGTTCAAGGTACAGTGAGCCATTATTATCCACTGCACTCCAGCGAGGCAACGGAGCCAGACCCTGTCTCTAAAGGTTAAGAAACACTCTAATTGATTTTATCTACTAAACATCTTGAATCTCTTCACTGCATTCCATAGTCCTTGTTATCACCTGCTCTTGCCTAGAGGATGGCAAGTGCTAACTATAATTCCTGGGTGTTCTCCTTCATATCCACTCTTGCCCCTAAAATCCATTCTTCCCACAGCAGCAAGGGCAATCCTGTGAAATCTGAATCAGTACCTGTATACTCTACTTAAATTTTTAAATTACTTCCCATAACACATAGAATAAAGAACACAACATGTGGCATTAACATGAACTCTAAAATTCCATGTGATTTTAGCTCTGTATTATGCTACTTTACGTGAAACCCGTGCTCTCGGCAAGACAGGCTATTTAAGTTTCTCTACTTCACCTTGATACTTTGCACTTACTGGAATCTTCTCTCTGTCTGTAAAATTTCTCTTCCCTAGTTTGCCTGGTTAGTTCTTTAAAGCTACATTGGCTGATATGGAAGCCACTAGCCATATGGCTATTGGGGACTTGAAATGTGGCTGGTTAGAATTGAGATGTGTTACATAGATACACTGAACTATACACTGGATTTCAAATACTTAGTAATGAAAATGTAAAATAGTAGATATTCTGTTAAGTACTCTTACCACCAAAGGAAAAGCCAAAACAGAGCTATAACAGCAAAAAACCCAAAGGGGATGGGAGAAACCTTTTGGAGGTAATGGATACACTTACAGCATTGACTGTGGTGATGGTTCATATATGTATAGTTATCTCCAAACACATCACTTTGTGTACATTAAACATGTACAGCTTTTTGTATGCCAATCACACTACAATAAAGTGGTTATAATACACACATGCACACATACACAAAGAATGTAAAATAGTTCATCACTAATTTCTATATGATTGTGAGACAGGAGAATAGGAAATTAGGACAACCAAGGTTTAAAATGTAAGCAAAACAAACAGCAGGTGCATCCAGTTCTAGGCAAGATTAAGCAGCATACAGGCCACATCCTCACTCCTGTGATAACAAGTTTCCACTTCAGCCTCTGCTTGGCTGCAGGCCAAATCTCCACTTCAGCCACTAATTAGTTGTGGGCCAGTACTTCATAGGGTGTAACCCATTGGAGTCTAAAGGGTACTTAGGGGTGTTACCAAATTCTTTTAGCTTAATACAAACCCCAAAGAACACTGTCATCAGGGCTCTTGAGCTGTTTGCTCAAGCCCGCTCCCACTCTGTGGAGTGTACTTTAGCTTCAATAAATCTGCACTTTCGTTGCTTCTGTCTTCTTTTGTTCCTTTGTGTGTTTCATTCAGTTCACTTTTCGACATACCAAGGAGCTGAACAAGGCACAGTCAAGACTTTCCATTCACTAACAATTGCATATTGAAATGATAAGACTTTTGATGTATTGCATTAAGTAAAATATATTGCTAATATCAATTTCAGCTGTTTCTTCTTTATGTAATGTAGCTACTAAAGATTTAAAATTTTATTTGTGGTTCAAATTATATTTCTGTTAGAGAGAACAGTGTTTTAAAGCTTCATTCAAATATCAGTCCTGCCACAGGGTTTTGAAAATTCCCAGACTAGTTCATTTCCTTCTGCTAGACACTGTCATTGCCCTCTTTCAGTTTTAGTTACAGCATTTACCTCAAACATAGTTCAGTACATATTCATGTAAGGTTTAATTTTTTTAATGTCTATACTCCCTGCTAAAACACAAGCTTCAGGAGAGCTGGGGTCTATTCACTGTGCATAAGACAAGTTCTTATGGAATAGACATCCAATAAATTGTTGCTGAATGAAGTAATCAATAAACCAGTAAATAGAGAATAAAACAGACAAAAAACAGCTAGAACATTGTGATAAGTAGATGAATAGTGGCATGAAGAAAGAGACAGGAACTAATACCTATGAATAAAATGACAAGAAATAGTTTTAGAAGAGGGCTCTTTTATTTCCGGAGGCTTAGTAATCTGAATAAATGCTGATGTATTTCCTATTACATATCACAACTGGATGAACAAAGTCTATAGGCGAGGAACATGGGTAAATACCAAAGCTTAGGTCCTTCCTTTCAGGCAAAGTCAGACAGCCCTACATGACTCTGGGCCTGTGTCCATTGGACTCCTTAGAAAATTCAATATGACTTACAGAAAAAAGCACTTTCATCCTAGTTGTTTGTTTTGTTGTTTGCTGAATGTTTTCTTGAAGAGTACATGCTGAGGTGATTGAATTTTTGGCCCCAATTCTTATCATCTTCCCTCTCTTGACCCTGACAAGGCCTTATTTGTTTGTAGTCTTCTTTACTGCTCCTTGATGTTGGGTTTGTCATGTTGCTTACTTTGACCAATAGCAAAAGTGACATCGTGCCAATTCTGAACCTTGGTTTCAGAAGGCATAGTGTGACTTCAGTGCCCTTTTTGCAAGTCTTCCTTCAGCATGACAACAATGTGCTTTGCAGAGCCCACTAGTCTAAGGAGGAGGAGTGGGGAGCCAAAGATGGGCAATAAGAAACAAAGCCACCAGACAGGGCCAGACTAAATCAGCCAAATCTTAGCCTATATGCGATATATGACCAATAAGAAATAACTGGTGTTTTAACCTGCTCAACTTTGGAATGATTTGTTATGTAGCAATAGTAACCTATACATGGAAAAGCTTCTGTTGAAAAATAATATACAGCATGAATGTCTAAACCCCACTGGCATACTGATAATAATAATGATACTACTAATAATAACAATCATTATTGCATAGTGATTATATTCCCAACACTATGCTAAATTCTTCATTTTATTTTATGTATTGGTTTATTTTTCTTAATGACAAAAATTGTACATATATTTATGATATACAATATGAGGTTTTGATACATGTATATATTGAAAAATGGCTAAATCAAGCTGTTTAACATATTAACTATCATACTTATTTTTTGTGGTGAAATCATTTAAAATCCACTTTCTTAACAATTTTCAAGTATATAATATGTTGTTATTAACTACAGTCACTCTAATGTACAATAGATTTCCTGAAATTATTGCTTCTAACTAAAATTTTGTGTTCTTTGACCAAAATCTCTCATCCCAAAATTCACAGTCTCTGGTAACTGCCATTTTACTCTCTGTTTCTAGGAGCTCTACTTTTTAAGATTGCATATATAAGTGACATTACGTAGTAGTTGTCTTTCAGTGTCTGACTTATTTCAGTTGACATAATATCTTCCAGAACCCATGTTGTCACAAATAACATGATTTGTTTCTTTTTTATGACTGAATAGTATTCTATTGTTGACATTTAGATTGATCCTATATGTTGGCTCTTGTGAATAATGTTGCAATGAACATGACAGTGCAGATATCTCTTTGACATACTGATTTCTATACTCAGAATATATACTCAGCATTGGGAATGCTAGATCATATGATAGGTCTATTTTTAAGGTTTTAGTAAATTTCATACTGTTTTCCACAACAGTTATACTAATTCATATTCCCTGCAAGAGTGTACAAGGATTCCCTTTTTTCCATAATCTCGCCAACACTGGTTATCTTTCCTCTTTTAACATTCTGACAGGTGTGAGATATTTTATTGTGTCTTTAATTGTGCTATTTTGCATTTCCCTAATTACTGATGTTGAGCATTCTTTTCATATGCTTGTTGGCCATTTGTATGTCTTCAGGAAATGTCTATTCAGGTTTTTTGCCCATTTTTTAATCAGCTTACTTGTTTATTGCTATGGAATTGTTTTGAGCACCTTATGTATTATGCATAATAACATTCATTAGATGTATGCTTTTCAAATATATTATGCCATTCCATAGGTTATCTTTCTACTCTGTTTATTGTTTCCTTTGTCCATAAGCTTTTTAAATTTGTTGTAATCCTATTTGTCTGTTTTTGCCTCTGTTGCCTAGGTTTTGGAGTCATATCCAAAAAAACCTTTGCCCAGACCAATGCCATGAAGATTTTTATGTTTTCTTTTAGTAGTTTTATAATTTAATGTCTTACATTTAAGTCTTTAATCCATTTTGAGATTTTTTTTGTATATTCTATGAGATAAGGGTATAATTTCATTCTTCTGCATCTGGACATACAGTTTTCTGAGTACCATTTCTTAAAGGGACTCTCTTTCCCATTGTGTGTTTTTGGTATCTTTGTGGAAAATCAGTTGACTATAAATGTGTGTATTTATTTATTTAAGGGCTGTCTATTCTGTTCTGTTGGTCTATGTGTCTGTTTTTATGCTGGTACCATGCTATTTTGATTACTATGGACTTGCACTGGGTTTCAAATCCCATGGTGTGATGACTCTGGCTTTACTCTTTTTGTTGGAGATTGCTTTGGGAATTCAGGGTCTTTTGCGGTTCCATATTATTTTTAGAATATATTTTTCTATTTCTGTGAAAACATTTCATTGGACTTGTGATAAGGATTGCACTGAATCTGAAAACTGATTTGCAAAATATGGACATTTTAACAATATTCTTCCAATTCATGAACAAATATCCCATTTGTTTGTGTCATCAAATTCTTTCATTAGTATTTTAATACTTTTCAGTGTATAGTTCTATTACCTCCTTCAGTGTACAGATCTATCAACTTCTTGGTTAAATTTATTCCTAAGTAGTTTTTTTTTGATTTGTTGTAGGCCGGGTGCGGTGGCTCATGCTTGTAATCCCAGCACTTTGGGAGGCCGAGGCGGGCGGATCACGAGGTCAGGAGATCGAGACCATCCTGGCGAACATGGTGAAACCCCGTCTCTACTAAAAATACAAAAAATTAGCCGGACGCTGTGGCGGGCGCCTGTAGTCCCAGCTACTCGGGAGGCTGAGGCAAGAGAATGGCGTAAACCCGGGAGGCGGAGCTTGCAGTGAGTGGAGATCGCGTCACTGCACTCCAGCCTGGGTGACAGAGCGAGACTCTGTCTCAAAAAAAAAAAAAAAAAAAAAAAAAAAAAGATTTGTTGTAAATAGGATTGTTTTCTTGATTTCATTTTTCAGATAGATCATTGTTACCATATAGAAACTACTGGTTTTCATATGCTGATTTTTGTATCATGGAAATTTACTGAATTTGTTTTCTAAGTTCTAACAGTTTTATTGTGGAGTATTTATGTATATATTTATTGTGCAGTATTTATATATATGAGTAAATAAATATATGTGTGTGTATATTTATATTTATATATAACCCCACATATATATATATATGGGGTTAGTGTTGTGTACCCAAGTCTTCCTCTCTAGAGTTTCCTGGTGGAAATGGACGTTTGTTACCTCAGTTACATATATATATATATGTAAAATCATATATGTAAAAACCAGAAAACAATGTAATGGAATTATTCAGTCCTTACCTATTAATAATTATCTCAAATATAAGTGGACTTAAATTCTCCAATAGAAAGATCGAGTGGCAGAAAAGATTTTTAAAAATAAATCCAGCTATGTATTGCCTATTTTAGGCAATATAAGTATTATCTAAGTATTAATAAGTAATATATTTTAGGCAATATATAGTTGGATTTATTTTTAAAAAATATATTCTGCCAATCAATCTTTTCATTGGAGAATGTAAGCCCATTTGTATTCAAAATAATTATTAATAGGTAAGGACTGAATGCTTCCATTCGATTAATTGTTTTCTAGTTTTCTGGTTGCTTTGTTGAACCTTTGTTCCTTTATCTATTCATGTTGTCTGCTTTTGAAATAGACGATTTTATCTACAGATATATTTGATTCATTACTTTTTATCTTTTTTACATCTTCTATAGACTTTCTTTTGTGGTTACCAGGAAGCTTACATAAAATATCCTATAGTTATAATCTGCTAATAATTTAAATATGATCACATAATAATCATTATACTTTAACTTACACCCCTGCCAAGCATTTGTGTTTTTGAGGTCACAATTTATATCCTTTTACCTTATGTATCCTTAACAAATTATCATAGCTACTATTATTTGTAATAGTTTTGTCTTTTAACCTTTATACTAAAAATATAAGTGGTTTTCACACCACCATTACAGTACTATTCTGAATTTGACTATGTACTTTCTTTTACCAGTGAGTTTTACTTTCATTTGTTTTTGTGTTACTCGTTAGTGTCCTTTTCTTTCAAGCTTGAAGGACTTTTAGCAATTTTTTGTAAGACAAATTTGGTGGTGATGAATGTTCTCAGCTTATGTTCATCTGTGAAAGACTTTATCTCTCTTTCATGTCTCCAGGACAACTTTGCTGGGCACAGTAATCTTGATTGGCAGTATTTTTCCTTCAGTCTTTTCAATATATTATTCCACTATTCTTGATCTGTAAGGTTTCAGCTGAGAGATCCATGCTAGCCTTAATAAAACTCCTTTATATGATTGGCTTCTTTTCTCTTGTTGCTTTCAGGATCTTCTGTTTGCCTTTGATTTTTGCAGTCTGATTATAATATGTCTTGGAGAGTGTTGTTCATATTGAATCTGATTGGAGAATTTTGACTTTCTGGTACCTGGATGGTTATCTTTCCCCAGATTTGAAAAGTTTTCTGCTTTTATTTCTTTAAAAAAGTTTTCTACCTCTTTCTCTCTCTCTTCTCCTTGACTGCTAAAATTAGAATTTTTATTTTTTTATTGGTGTCTCATAAATCACACAAACTTTCATTTCTTTTTATCCTTCTTTTCTCCTCTGACTATAAATTTTCAAATAACCTGTCTTAGGTTCACAGATTCTTTTCTCTGTTTTATCAATTATGCTGTTGACACTCTCTATTGCATCTTTCATTTTATTCAATTTATTTTTCAGCTTCTAAAGTCCTGGTCTTTTAAAAGTAATCTTAATCTCTCTCTTAAATTTTTCATTTTTTTCATGTATTGTTTTCCTAATTCCACTGAATTGTTTCTGTATGCTTTATTGATAGTGCTTAAAACAATTATTTTGCATTCTTTTTTCAGGTAGTTCATATATCGCCATATCTTCGGAGTTAGCTACTGAAAAAATATTTTGTTATTTTGGTAGTAATACGTCTCGTTTGTTTTTCATGTTTTTTGTTGCCTTACATTGATGTCTATGCATTTTGGCGGAGCAGTCACCTTTTCCAGACTTTACTGACTAGTTTTAGTGTGGAAAGACCTTCTTCTTTGGTGGAGTATGATAGTGCTTGCTGGGTGAGGTGCTGAAGTTCTGGCACCAGTGAGGATATAGCTTTGTAGTGTAGCTCTGTCAGCTGAGGTCAATGTTGACAAAAATTACAAGGATCCTCAGTAGCTAATGCTGTGGATATCCACAGTGGTGATGATATTACTGGGGTCTCTAGTGATGGCAGATAAGGTCTCTTTTTCTTCCAAAGCGGAATTTGTGGCTTAGGGGATCCCTCTTGGCAGTAGGTCCAACTTGTGAGCTTGTTCACCATAGTAGTGGCACTGGTATCTGATGAGTGGCACTCATTGAGTTGTCACCGAGCTGAAGCCTAAAGCATGAACACACATGGAGAGATGATAGCTCTGGGATCTCAGACAGTAATGGCACCGGTGTCTGGAGTACTAGCACCTTTCTGCTGCATTGGTAACAGTATGCAAGGGACGGATGCTTGTGAAGTATTCAGGGAGTCTATTATAGGAACATGGTTGTGTGCAAAGTTACAATGGTCCTGGGCTTGGCCTCTGAGCCTGGTCTCATCCCAAGCTCTCTATGGCAGCTGAGCTGGTGTCCAGAATGCAGGCATGCTCAGAGAGATTTTTGGCTCTGGGATTTGGAATGCAAACTAGTTTTCTATGACAGTGCTGCAGCTTCTGAGATGTAAGCAGTTACAGTGCAACCACAGAGCCCAGGGCTGGAGTATGGGCACTTTGGATATAACCATAGCTTTGGAGTTGGGGCATACAGAATATTTGGAGAGGTGGCATTTCTTTTCCCAAAGCAGCTCAACAATGGCTGCTCTTTATGGGATTAATGTTGTGAACCTCTCTAGAGTTCCCTGGTGGAAATGGATGTTTGTTACCTCAGTTACAAAAGGAACCAGTGTTCTCAATAGAGCTGGCCACTGGAAACCACAGTGGTTCCTGCCACATGGCTGATACCTAGAGCCTCCGCCTTTCTTCCTTGTCCTTAGACATTTACTGTCATTTCAAGTATGCTGATCTCACCAGTATTTCTTTCTGTGGGTATATTATCCATTTGTTGTTGTTTTGTTTGGTTTTAATTTGTGGTGCTTTTTGGTTTTTTTTTTTGTTGTTGTTGTTTTTGCTTTTTTTGAGGGGGTTGGGGGGATGGATACTGCTACTTCCTACTTTGCCACTTTGTCCCTTGCTGATGTCATTTCAAAGTCATGTAAATATGTTTTTCTAACAGTAATGCAGAAAGATAGGAACAGAAAGATGAATACTGTAATCTTAATTTGTGTCAGTGAGGAAATTGAGGGTCTGAAAGTTTACAAGTCAAGCCTGAATTTGAACTGAGTCTCTCATATTTAAAATCACAACAACACACCTATTCTGATGTTGAATTTTTATGACACAGTTGAGTATATTGGAATGAAAATATTGACATAGGAAGTAAACAAGGTTCTCACCAACTTTCTCTTTCCATATATTCTTTCGTTAACAATTACAGTTGTAGTTTATAATACTGAGCAAAGGGAGAGCTGGCATCTGTGTCTTACCATGGATCAATATAATGAGTCCATTAGCACAAAACACCTAACTATCATTACCTCAATTTGTGTATGCAATACATTGTAAAGTTGTCACAGAACATTCTTTATTCTATGCTTTAATGTCATGATATTTAGGAATGGCCATTATCTGGGAGCAATGTTGCCATATAATGCCCATTAAAGTATGGGCCACATTTAAGATAATTTCAACG
The DNA here is from genome assembly GCF_043159975.1 of Macaca nemestrina. Classification (NCBI taxonomy): domain Eukaryota; kingdom Metazoa; phylum Chordata; class Mammalia; order Primates; family Cercopithecidae; genus Macaca; species Macaca nemestrina. Next base: position 59,060,405 of record NC_092128.1, on the reverse strand, counting down.
AAAAAGATTTTTAGAAGCTGGGGCTCTTTCAAAATCCTTTCTGTTCCTTTGCAAAATATGTGGTTTGTTTTTGGCTAAAGATTGTAACATCTTTTTCATTTGCTAGGATATTCTACCCTCAAAGTAAAAGTCTTATTAACATAATCAAAAACTGAAATACATTTCTCAAAATTAATATAAATTAACTGCTGAACAATTTAGTTCATTACTTTTGACAGACACGTCACTAAATTGTGAAAATGAACTGCCTCTAAGTGGCAGAGACCATGACACTGAGGATGAAATGTAGACTCTAGGGCCCAAAGCAGCTAGAAGAGAAGCAAGTCATGCAAGGCCTCCAAATAGCAAAAAACTTGGGGGAAAATTTGTAGCAAAAACTTATTTTGTAAGATGACAACTTGTTCTATATTTACCGTTGCTATATTTTATAATAATGTGGAGAGAATTCTCACCCACCCGCAGCATGGATGACAGCCCAGTGTCTTCATGCATAATCCTCTCACCTTGCTCTCAGAATCTCTAGTTCCCTGAAGGTCTTCTGTTCTTTTAGCTGGCAGATACCAGGCATATCACAGAAGCAACACATTTCACACCAGCACATAGGCATTGAGCTAAGCTTCCAATGTAGCCTATTCAACCCAAGCATTACTAAGCAGTTCTAACAGAATGATGGTTGGAATTTCAGCCTCTCTGTAACAGCCAAGAAACACAGAAATCAGGCAGTGACCACAAATAATAGTTTCTGGAACAAGTAACATTATGAGGATATATGAGTGTCCCAGCTCAGTAACTTAGAATTTTTCAAACATGAGAAATTTATCTTTTGTGAAAGCAAACAAACCAAGTGTGAAGTCTATAAACTTGAATGTGAATGCAAAGATGGATACAAAGTATTCATGTTAACTTAATGACTTATCTGGAAGAGAACATTTATCCTGTGGTGTGGAGGGTAGCATTAAGGAGTTAGCCCAACTGCTTTCTTCACCTTACAATGAGCACACATCACATTGTCAGCTATATCATTCCACCTCCATATCTTTGCAAATACTAGTCCCCTGTCTGCAGAAGTTTCCTTCTTATGTGCAGCCTCTGCGTATCTCCACTGTCTCCTTCTTTTGCAATTACTGGTGACACCATAGAACTAATGATTTACTACAATTGTCTTATTCTCTGGTAGTCTATACTACACAATTTAATCATTTAGATAACTGAATAATCTGTGGACATCTGGCACATTCTGAAGAAGTCCAAAGGAACATGAGAGAAAGAGAATAAAATGACTGCACACACACACAAACACACACACACACACACACACCCCTTTTCCATCTGAAATCTGGGAGTGATGGGAAACATGTCACTTCCACTGATACCCACACCAATATTACCAGGTACATATAAGGGATGCTACAATCTTTTAAAAAACTAAATCACTCATTTCCTGCTTAACTGAATTATTGATCTTTCTCACTTCTCACCTCATCTAGATGTGTGGGTTGCTCTGTCTCATGGCGATTGAAATGGAAAACAAAGCCTCTTCATGTCACCAATACCTACATCTATAACTAAATAAGTTAGATAGATATTTCTTTGAATATTGGAATTTCTAAAAGTAGAACATATATTTTAGCTGTTTTGAAAACAGATGCTTCTATAAAGTAAAATGAGAAAATCTTTTATCCCTTATCTCCAAAGTCATTCCCCAACAGACTATATGTTTTTAGGAGGATGGAGTGTTGTGTATGTAATATTGAAGGGACTTGCTATTCTAGGAAAAATCAGGGAATAACTATCTTTATCTCTCACCTTTTCTCTTCCAACCTGCTCTTATTTCCCAATTCTTAAGGAAAATATCTTAAACTCACAGCTTTATGGTCATTTTCAGGCATTAAAAGAATATTTATTTTTTAGGTCTAGAAAATTCCAGGTTGATATAAATCAAATGTTCTGTATCTTAATTCAAAAGTTATCTGCTTTTCCTCAACTCAAGACTGACACAGACTGGAGAATCTGAAGTGGGAAATGGGTGTCATCTGTTTTCTTCCTTTTTGGCCCTTTTCTTCTTTATTTTCTTTGTTGTTTTGGTCATTTTACTTTTCCCCCCTGTCTTTTGCCCTGCTTTTGTTTCTATTGCATCCAGGATCAGATGACACAGGGAGGAAGGATGGAAGAACAAATACGTGACTTATTCAACACTGATTGTCACTTGAGGTCAGTAGCTGTATTCCTGTTGTTGTTGCTATGATAAATTACTACACATTCTTTTTTTTTTTTTTTTTTGCTTAAAATAGAATAAATTACTTATCTTAGAGTTCTGGAAGTCAGACATTCAGAATTAATTTTATGGGACTGAAATTGGGATGTTAATAGGGCTACACTCGTTCTGGAGTCTCTCGTGGAAAATCCGTTTTCTTTTCCAGCCCCAAAAGGTGGCCTGCACCCCTGGTCTGTGGACCTTTCCTCCATCTCCAAAGCACATCACTCCAACCTTTGCTTCCAATGTCGTATTTACTTCTCTCATTCTAATACTCCTGTCTCTCTCTTATAAAGACCCTTATGATTATTCCAGGACAATCTAACCATTCAAGATTCTTAACTTAATCATATCTTTAATTTTCCTTTTGTCATTTAAGGTCTGAGGATTACAACATAGACATTTTTCAGGGGGGAGGTCATTATTCTGCTTAAACAGCAGCATCCCTCGAAAACTTGTATTGGTTCTTCAGTCAAGCACAGTAGTAATTGGTACTTCCGCAAGACCAAAGGACACTGTTCACATTCTCAAATTCTCTGGACCATCATACTCCTGAGGCAGCAGAAGATTCCAAGGCACATCACCCCTACCTGGCTTAATTTATGTGCAGGGAAAGCACTTGGCAGTTTCCCAGAGAAGAAGTGGGAGGGTGTCCAACACTCTTTTGGCCCAGTTTTGGGCCAAAAAGTCAATGTCTACTTATTGACCTTGCCCTCCTAAATGCTTCCTTGATTTTTTTCAACTCGGCACAGCATGCAGCTGAGTATGAGCCAAAGTCCACAAGTTCTGTTATGTTACCACTGAGTCAGTGCTGTGGTCTGTCACCTTACTCTAGAATGTTTGGGGTCTCAGCAGTCATGGTCCTTAGCGTGGGACCTTTGGCAAAAATCCCAAGATAAGGGGAAGATATAAATTAAATTTCCTGCTACATATAAATGTAAATTTAATTTAAATCATCTGAATAAGATATTAAATTTTACTTAAAAGATTTGGGGCAAAAGTCTCTCCTCTCTCAAAGACAGCCTATTATTATTTGAAAGTATGTCCTAACTCTTTGTACCTAAAGAAATGTGCCTTTTTGTTTTGTGTGGTTTTTACTTAATAAATAAAGTATCATATCACATTGTGTGAGCTACCTCATTCTTTTAAACTATAATGCATTATTTCATTGACTATGCCACAATCTGTTTGGCCATTTTACCAAAGCTAATTCACTAAAGGCATTTTGCCAAATTATCAATTTGCCAAATAAACATTTTGCAATATTTACGTTTTGCATTTTAACTATTTATGTTGTAACAATGACTTTATTTCCTTCTTTTAAAAGCTAAATAGTATTTCATTGTGTATAGATAGCACATTTTCTTTCATCTGTTGACAGATACAGGCTGATTCCACAACTCAAGTATTTTGAACAATGCTTTAATGAACATGGGGGTGCAGATACCGCTTTATATAATGATTTTATGTCCTTTGAATGTACACTCAACTGTGGAATTGCTGGATCATACAATAATTCTTTATGCAGTTATAATTTGTCAATTTCCAATGAAATAAAATTTAATAATTTAAAAATTACTTATAGTACTTAACACAAATTTGAGGACGTAAGATAATTTTGTCAGCTTTTGCAGATTTCTGCAAAATTTAAGTTGAGTCGTTTAGAAATGAAAAATATTTCACTTTTCAGAAGGTGGTGATCATGTTCTAAATATGTGCCCTTCTGGCTTCCCTTCTTTGTGCCCCTCGCTCACCTGTAACCCTGGTATCACCATCCTGGGCTGATTCTTTCCTTCATTTTTGTCCTAGCACCAAGTTTTCTCTGTGTTCTGATTCTTTCCACTGAAGCTTCTGTTCTGATTCTTTCCACTGAAGCTTCAAGTTGCTAAAGCACAAATGGACATTCCTTATAATTCTGTCAATAAAATAAAAATAAAAATGTGTCAACTATCCAAAACAAAGTATTTGTTGAAGATTTTTCATGCAATTTAAATTATCGTAAACTTTAAACATACAATTTTTAATTTAAATTTGCCAAATCGATTTTTCTATGAAGTGACTTTTGCATTTTGGCTATTTCGTGAATTAGCTTGTTATCACTGGCTTGAGTGAATTAGCTTCAGCAATTGCCCACTTTCCCTATTAATAGAAGCCTAGTGTCCGTGTTTTTATTTTTCCACTGGGCTTTTGGAAACAAAATGTAATAATATTCCGTCTCATTTTCCTCCAAAACGGCTTTTGCACACCCATAGGAATATATAGAAGGTATCAATTTCACCAAACCTTTACATATGCTAGTTATTATAAAAATTAGTGCTTTATTATGGTTGTTTTTGTTTCCCTGTATTAGGAAGATTAATAATACTTGAGTTTCTAGTTTGTACTTCATGTGTTGGGTGTGGAGCTTTTTGCAATTTTTTCTTTTTGTGGGCTTTGGGGGCATAATGTTAATCATTTTAAGGGTTTTTGTGTTGTTAAATTTGCTGATAATGTTATTTACCATCCAGAAGTTTCCTTTTGTCAATTAAAATATTTTATTTCAGAGATCTTGCTTCATTTTTGGAGCATAAGATGGCCTTCCCTGCCTTAAAATCATAAACATTTTTTATTGTATTCTGCCAATATTTTTCCTTAATATTCAGTAAATGTGGAAGTTATAGTTTTGAAAGATATGAGACAGAGATCTGGTTTCAGTATTTGAAAAATTCAAACTTGATTTTTTAAATCATCTAAATTTATAAGATATTTTAGCATTTGATAGAGTAAGTCCCCATCTTTCTTCATTTCCAAAGTTGGTTTTGCTAAGTTGACATACTAATTATAGAATCAACTTGGCAAGTCCCATAAAGGATCTTCAGAACAACTTTGATTAAAATTGTAGTACATACATATGTTGATTTGAAAACTAAATGTGTACCATGTTTATTATTTATGAATATGGGCTAGATTTATTTTTCTTTATTGTATCTTTTGCAGTTTTCTCAACATATGTCTTGTCCATTTCTGTTTTAGTACATGCATAGATACTTTATTGATTTTTGTTGCTGTCTTAAAGGGATTTTGCTTTTTGCATTTTTAAAATTAATTATTTTTATAGGAGAATTTGGGGGTTTTATATATTTATTTAATCTTATATCCTTCTATTTTGTGGTACTTTCTTAAATGGTCCTGAATTTACTGGAAATACTTCTAATGCTTCATAGCAATTTATTTTGCTTACTGAAGGTTTTAGATAGAATCATTAAATCAGGTATTATTTCTTTCTGTTCCTTGTATGTCAAATATTTATATCAGGAATAAGATGTAAATTTTAAAAATACCTTTCTAGTATATATTGAAATGGCAGTGGTGCTTTTCTCTTGAATGTGCTACTGTGTCCAGTATAAAATGAATGCTCTATCCAAGCTCTGGGTAATGTGTCCAATACGATCTGGCAGAAAGAGAAGGGTCATTGCAACCCAAATCATATAAAATGGATTTTACTTTCACAAAGCTCACAATATTCCAAGGTATATTAATAATGTTTTGGTTGCAAGATATATTAATAATGTTTTCATTGCAACCCAAATCACATAAAATGGATTTTACTTCCACAAAGCTTACAATATTCCAAGGTATATTAATAATGTTTTGGTTGCAAATGGTAGAAACCCAATTTCTACTCAAGAGAAAGAAAAATTTGGTAATAAAATGGGATTCTGCATAGGTTTCAGGAAAAGGATGCAACCTTAGAATGAAACTAAAGCCTACACTGATATTAGAAAAACTCAAATTATTTTCCATTTTCCTCACTTCTTCTCCTCTTTGTGAGTACCTGTTGTATTATTAATCTTCTATTGCAAACCAACTTCCGTTCCTTAGATCTTGTAGCAGAAAACAGCTACCACATACAGCTCGCCAGTTTATATGTGATAGTCCAGGCACCTACACAGTTTCACAATTTCCAAGGGTGAAAATTCCCAGAGAAGAGACCTTATGACTCTATTTGAGTAAGATGCTTACCATTCGACCAATCATCTATGGCCAGAGAAAAGGGCACAAGTTAGTACCACCACAGCTACTGCCGCAGACATGCAGGTGCAAATAAAAAGGGGAACTTACCAGACAATCCTTCTGGGCCCAGGATTCAAAACCTGCCCATTATACAGGAAAGACAGACACCTTTTCTTGTGTGCTATGTTCTTTGTTAAGGAAAATATGGAGTCATTAGAAATATCCAGTGCAGAGAGAAGAGACCTCATTTTTGTTTAGGGAAAAGTGCACACCTCCCTGTCGAAGTAATGTTTCCCCTAAGCCTTCAAGAATAAGTAGCCATGCAGATGTCCTAGCTGGTGATCAGCCTGGATTTTCACAATAGAATCTCTGATTTCAGTCAAGTAAAATTTGTTTTCCAAGTGAAATTAGAAAACTTTGTTCTGATAAAGCTCTAGAATTAATTCTTCTCTAATGCAGGAATTCTCAAACAAATTTTAATGTGTATATAATCTTTTGCGGTAGTCTTGCTAAAATGCACATTCTGTTTTCAGAGGTCTACAGTGGGAATTTTACATGTCTGCAAGCTACTAAGTGCTGCTGTTAATGCAGATGCACAGACTACACTTTCAGTTACAAGTTCTCGTGTATTTTAAAGAAAGATTTACATTTTGGAGATTCACATGAGGCATCATGCCTCAAATCATGAAGAATATTCACCATGTAATGAGTATTGGATGAATGAATCAAGTGATAACAGAATGGAGCATAATCAGAATTTGGCTTTTTTAAAGTAAAATGTCAAGTACCTTAAAGATAGAAAATTGAACAATTGCAGTTCATGCTATGTAAATAGCTTTTCTTTAACATCTGGGGGACTCACTGTAAATAAAGTAATTTTTTATACCATGTTATTTTTATGTCTGATTTATGGCCGTTTGGTGCTTTGCAATTATCTTCAGTGTCCTTTAGTCATCTTCTGAGGCAAAATATATAATCCTCTGGAGTTCATACAAACACCTACTGCAATTTCCCTGTAATTTCTTAGCTGAATTACTGAGCATGGGAAGCTAATTTACACACACACACACACGCACACACACACACTTGCATTCAAAGGTCAATGTTAAACACATTAGGTTACAAAATCACAGTATCTTCCTGTTACACACTGTGAAGCTCTCTGTGTAAAATAAGACTTGTAATAGAATAATATTTTTAAGTTGTTTTAAACCAATAAATCAAAACCAATTTATAGTTTAAGCCTGATGCAGTAAGTTTATTTTTTAGAAAATAGACTCCAAGCTAAAGATTTGCATGCAAGCTTCTTACTGGAAAATACTCCCCACAAAGAAGTGAAAGAAGGAGAGTTGGGCAAAGAGAGAAGATGAACTGTGCTACAGTTACAAAGGAGACTTTAGCGGAGCCTCAGTGGTAGCTCTGAACCTGGCCGGTCAGAGATGTTCTAGATTAAAAAAAGAGCTCCTTGTCTGAGAGCAATTATCTGGGAAGGATATAGCTGTGACGTCAACTGCCAGTACTCCCAGAGATTGGGGTAATGAGTGTCTCCATCCTGAAATAAGATCTGAGCCAGACAACACAGCATCCATTGCAGAATGCCTCTTGCACCTTACGTGCTCATTATGTCTCTTCTGCCCAGTCAGGATTCTCTTCTCCCATCCAAGTACTAACTAGGCCCACCCCTGCTTAGCTTCTGAGATCAAATGAGATTTGGTGTGTTCAGGGTGCTATGGCTGTAGGAGATTCTCTTCTTTATTAGCACTTCTGCTGGCCTAGGTTACGTACATGATGGGTAATCCATGCCCTTATTCCTGAGGGCTCTGAGTCCTGGTACTTTGTCTTTCTCAGGCTGTGACTGATGCATTGGTAAATTAATATCTAAACTGGCCAGGACAATACCGAATGATGCCACAGTAGCTTGACTGCATACTATGAACGTTTCATCCTACCCCTGCTTTATCACAGCAGCCTTGCTTCGTCCTGATGGTTAGTGTTATTTGCCTTGGCCAGAATAATTAGTCCACTCCGTTAGCTTCTTGTTGACCAAATGGCAACTACAGCTTTAAGTTTAGTGAGATTCTTGCAGTGTCCCCTGGTAGAAATATTCTTTCCCTAGTATTCTGTATGCATATAAACATTACAGCTCAGAGTTGTGGTGATGGAAAGCACATTTGTGCCCACATGGGTCATTGCAAGTAAAGCTAAGAGGGAATACTCCAACTTCTACACTTTGTTTCCTCATATATAAAATAGGATGAGTGTAGCCAAGAGTCAGATGCCCAGGGTTGCTTGTCTTTTACTGTAAAGTGTCTTCTTTGTGTGATATGATAATAGATAGGATTCTATACTGATGACTCAAATACTCTATTAGCCCTGGAATAGTGATTTGACTTGAATCAAAACACATTACCATTATGAACTTGTCTTCCCTGCAGACAGAAAAGATACATTCATAACAGTAATATGTTTTCATTCAAGTCAAACTGAACTGCTACCCCCTCCAGAGTGGAAGTGGTTTAATGAGACCAATTTGCCACAAAATGGCTCTCGAGTCTTGGGAGACAGTGCTGAATTATGGCTTCAACTTTGATCTCTGTTGCTGGCATGTCAGAAATTTGGTAGCAAAAGTAGTTAAATTAGGATTGGTGAGTGAAAACCCATTATGTTGGGCCATTTCCTGCTACTATGACTGTTCTGGTCACAAGTCCATCATGGCAGCATTTGAGTGACTGATAGCAGAGGCAGGCTAAGAACTAGTAGCCAAATCACTTTCTATTTGATTGTTGAGTTCTTCTTACATAGACAATGCAACATAGGAGGCCCTAGTATATAATACACAGAGCTTCACATTCCAGTCTTATCAGTTCATTTATAGCTTATTACCTAGAGCTTCTTGTCTCTAATCTTTCAAACTTTCTCTTTCCAGGCCCATGAACAATCAACCAAGGCCTTACACATTTCCCATGAGATGTTTTAAATTCTAAACTCAGGCCACTTTTCTAATAAAGTGGATGACCACATACAACTCGTAACTTCTATTCACTGGGATAATTTTCCCTCCTCACCGTCTTTCAGCACTAACCCTGCAATAGTAGTAGCAGTCCACTTAGGACTTCAGTTTATATACCAAACTGACCTATCCATAAATCATGCACAGCATTTCTCCTTTTCTGCCAGCAGGTCTAGAGGGAGATACAAAACCACAGGTGTGAGCTGAGGAAGATGCACTGGTGTAACAATGGCAGATGAGATGACAGTCTGTTTCCTTGTGCCCAAGTATTCAAGTAAAATATGTCTTCAACTCAGTGTGGACACATTAAAATAGCCTAAGTTTTATACTAATGAATATTTCAACCTACAAATACCATAGTATCAATATCCAAAAATAACTTAATTTATAATTAATGACTTAAAGGCATCACTCTCTTTAAATGAATAAGAATATATTATTGCACGTTAGTTCCAATTTACAGTGAAAACGCATTCACTGAAGAAGATTTCTCTCAATTCGTTTTAAAATAATAAAGAGAATTTATAAATAATTATGAATTAAATGTAGCAGCAGCAAGGTTTGAAAACATAACTTTTACTAATGTGAATTTTCCTGATGTTCTTTTCATTGGAATTTAAATTTAGGACAAATTGAAGCTTTCAAATAGCACCATCTGGTCATCTATTAGACAGTGACATACAATACAGCAGTTGCAAAATGAAAAGGAAGCGAAGCAATGCTAACAAGTAAAGGCAAAATTGTTTCAATTTCCCAAGATTTCTGAATTCATAGAAGACTGATTTAGTGATTGTACAAGTAGGAGCATCATATTCTATACCAGAGCCATAATAAACTTAAAATTCATGTTTCAGAGGCACAAGTGAAGGTGTACTATACAGTAATTCTAAGTGTCTAAGAATACAACAGAGTCTAACAGTGTACCAGGAGTAGTTTTACACTATGAACACTGTGTTTTTAATGTATAGGTAAGCCATAACCAAACTGATAAGCCATTTGTTACATTACTTACTGTCTACGTGTCTAGGTGGGGAATGGGTAGGGGTGATGGCAACCAGTAATTCTGGTAACTTTTACCTAAAATCTTTTTGTGTACATATCTATGAGTTGACAGTGGAAGCACAAGAGACAATATAACTTGGCTGAAAAAAATGCCATATAAGGTATCATAATACTTTGTGGAACAAGTCTGCTCACTGAAGCATAAGTGGGTCAGTAATTGCTCCTGGCTATATAATGAAAATTTTTGCAATGAATTAACTAAACTCTTTCCAAATAGTATCTTTTAAAAATGTTCTTACAGAAAACCTCCAAATACACAAATGTAGCAATAGAGGTAGAGTGACGTTCTAGAAGTAGAGTGACGTTCTATTTCTCCACTCTCCAGTGTCAGCAATTATCAACTTTTGAGCCATCTGGTTTTATCTGTACACAACTCACTTTCTCATACCTCTGATTATTTTAAAGCAAATTGAAAATATTACACCCTTTCATGAATAAATATTTCAGTGTAAATCTCTAAAACATAATGCCTTGTTTTCTACACACAGCACCACCAACACCTGAAAATTAATAGTAAGTTCACATTATCATCAAATATCCAGGGTTTATATTTCCTAACTTTCATAACTTTTGCTTGTTTGTCTGCCATTTGCAATTCTAGAAAGATCTGTGAATTACACTTAGTTAATATATCTCGTAAGTTTCTTTTACTAGAGTTTCACCTTCCATTATATTATTTTTCTGGCAATCTTTTATTGAAGAAATACTGTAGTTAGCCACAGATTTTGCTCACTACATTACTGTGGTGTTACTTAATACATTCTTCTGCCTCCCATATTTTCTGTAGTTGCTATGAAGCCAGGATAAGATTTAGTTTTCTGTGTGTTTTGCTTTGAAAGGTTATTTCATAGTTGGTCATGGTCATTCCCATTAGAAGGGATATACTGCCTGCTTTCCTCTGTTGTTTGTGCTATTATCAGTCATTGATGATAATTTCCTGGGTCCACTAATTAATTAGAGATTGCAAAGTGATGATATAATTCTAATATTTCTTCTTAATTTTTATTTGGATACTTCTATAAGAAGAAACTTTATCACCTCTTTGGTTAACTGCAGTGCAAACGGCATAGAAAACACAATGAATGGTGTTTTCTCTCTGTTTATTGTGAGTCAATTGCTTCTTATCATTCAAAGATGAGAATTTTGTACAATAAAGGTTTTATTATGCATTCATGGATTTAAACATGGTTGATGTTTTTCAATCCATTGCAGTATTGTTTATGTTGACAATCAATAACCCCATTTTTGACCATTGGGAACAACTTTGGCTTCTGTGCCCTTTTAGCATGACACCAGTAGCCTTTGATAGATGCATTTATTCATAGCCTAACAGTATACTCCAGGCTCATGTAGTATCTTTCCTGCTTTGACCTGGATCAACTATTTTTTAAATAATTTAAAAAGTTATTTTTAAGTTTGTTTGTGTGAAAATGTATTTAGAGACCATAGTCTGAGTGACAAAAGTGCTCATTGTTATGGGGTTCATTATTATTCTCTGGCTTCTGAAGTGAAGACAGCTAGAATATGTATATCGTGTTATTTATAAAGTATATGAGTTTATACTGATACTTATAATTCAAATTCAAGTTAACAGTGTTTTATTCAACTTCATTGATCTTACACCTGTATCTCTTTTTCTCCCGGCCAAAAATTCTACAGTTTTGTGACACCAAAATTTACTAACTCACTTTATCTTCTAATCTGCATACAAAAGAGTCTCAGAATAACACTACCCATATCACCATTAATATGCTTATGAAGAGTTCAATTCTTAATTTTTTTCCTTTATACATTTCCCACAAGAGATGTGTAGTCCAGGACTACATTTTAATATCCTTAGATTAGTTGCATTCTGCATAGAAATGAAACTAACTATATACATTTTTAGCCTAATCTGTTCCATTATACTTTCAATTTTGGGGAGACATTTTTAACAATATTGTTTTATACTTTTATAATTTTAATAGATCCAAATTAACATCTACCAGAGTATATTCAAAGAAGTCTAGATTCAAATGGTGTTCCCTCCAGTTTATTTACACCTTTAAACTATTAGTAATCTTTTGAAAAAAAAAGTTTATCTTTTGAATTTTAAAATATAACTATATATTATACATAAAGTGCTATTTATATATTCTATACTAATTTTTACCTACATACAGTGCCTTTAAGTACTACCCTTATTCCCTCACACTCATTTGTCCTTTGATTTTATTTGATACTTTGTGCCATGAGAAATATTTAAATTAGATGCTAACATTTTATATCCTTTGACACCCTCATATCATTATCTGAATTAAAGCAATATCTTATCCAAAATAATATCTGACAGTCAGTTATTGAGCATCTTATTTTTCATATAATTTCCTCATTCTCCCTCAAAGGTTAATAATTGTACAACGTACATGATGAGAATGTATAGCCATTCCATTCAACACTTACTTTCTTATAATCCATTATTTAATTTTGATATACAGGTAAATATATTCCATATCAACACTGGTTCATTTACTTATGGCTCTTCAATCATTTAGGTTGCCTAAACTCATTATTAGATGACTCATGAATAGGAACAAAGTTGTAGAAAATAGCTATAGAAGATGGCATATTCTGAAAGGTTGCCTGAGGCCTCTATGTTTGAAGTGTTTGAGGTTGAACATATGATCCCCAATTCACGTTTTTCTTTTCCTGAGTATCTTAAATAATGTCCTATTTTTGTCTAACGTAGCATGTTGCTTTGAAAAGGTCTGATTACAATTTGTACCGTTTTTTGCAGTTTGTTTTTTTTTTTGTCTGGATGTCCAATATATTTTCTTTCTTTTTTAAAGTCCAGTACATTTACAACAATATATCCTGATGAAGAAGACCTGCAAACTCTGAGCAGATCTGCAGAAGGAGAGGATTGAGAGTATACAGAGGGAGGATGAAGACACTGGGCTGAAGGGGGAGGAATCTGGGAACCGTGCATGGGGCTGCCAAGCACCAGGGCTTGTTTGCAGCCCCCAGTGGCTCCTGGTGAAGGGAGGAGCTAAATAGGTGATGAGTGGCCCACTCTCATCACAGACCTCTGGAATCCTGGCTGAAGGAGACCCCATGATCCCATTGACATTTGAGCTGACAGGGAAAGCTGCTTGGAGAAGTGGTAGGGACAAGACTCCAGCCTGTGAGGAGCCTAGAAGATTTGGTGTGGGAATAGCAGCAGTGGAGCACAGCCAGGGACGCTCATCCCAAGGTGTGTCATGTTCCTCTAGGTGTCTTTGGCCCTTGTTGACTGTCTTACCAGGTTAGAGCAGGACTGTCTTGCTCATGGGAGAGGGTCAATCTGATTTCAGCACTCCCATATCTGCTGGCCTCTTCCGGGTCTCCTTCCTGGTCATACCTGTTTGCAGTGCTGCCTTGGATCCTCAGTCAGGGTGCTTTCCAGAAGTTGCCATTATAGCTTCTTAGCTGGTAGACCCCACCTGTCAGAAAACTTCAGCAAATGGGCCCCCACTGACATGCACTCCCCAGCAGCCTCCCCCCAACACTTGACCACCACACACTCACCTGTTGTGCATGTGTGGACAGACCTCCTGCTTCACTGTCACCAGTGCATGTGTGTACCTCACCCCCAAGCCCTGCCTTCACCAGTGTATCCACGTGCATAGACCCTCTGGCCACCAGCTGCCATTGCAAGTGCATGTAAGTGCAGACCCTACTGCCACCACCCAACAAAGTGCTTTTGCCGGTACCTCCCCCGCCCTTGATGTGTTGTTTCCAGAAGACTGGGAGCACCTTGACTCCTCCAGTGCAGCAGGTGCCTAACCTCAAGGGACCAGAGAAAAAAGCTGTGGGCCTGATTCCAACCCCCCAGGTTAGAACATATAGCCCAGGAGTGCTGACCTGAGCCCCAGCCCCTGAAATTGTCCAGAAACAAAGTCAGTTGACTGACTTAAACCACAAACCCTCAAGGACATCAAGAATATATTTTTTAAAAAAGCCCCATCAGAAGGACATTAACTTCAAAGATTAAAGGAAAATCACGCAGATAAAAAAGAATCAGTGCAAGAACTCTGGCAACTCAAAAGCCCGGATGTCTTCTTACCTCCAGAAAACTACCTAGCTCCCCAGGAATCGTTCTTAACCAGGTGAAATGGCTGAAATTACATACTTAAAATTCAGAATCTAGATGGCAACGAAGATCATCAAAATTCAGGAGAAAGTTGAAACCACTCCAAGAATCTAGAAAATCCAGTAAAATGATACAAGAGATGAAACTCAAAATAGCTATTTTAAGAAAGAAGCAAAGTAATCTAATAGAGATTGAAAGCTCACTATAAGAATTACCAATGGAAGTATTTACAGCAGAATTAACCAATCTGATGAAAGAATCTCAAAGCTCAAAGACCAGTTTTTCAAATCAATCAGACAAAAATAAATAAAAAAGAATTGAACAAAACTTCTGAAAATTACGGGATTTTATTAAGAGACCAAACCTATGATTTATTGGTGTCCCTGAAAATGGGGGAAAGAGAGCCAACGACTTGGAAAAACTTTTTGAGGATATTGACCAATAAAATTTCCCTAATCTCACTGGAGACTGGAGAGAAGGTTGCTTCTTTTTTTTTTTTTTTTTTTTTCCTATTTCCTCTGGGTGTTGAAGGTTGCTTCAACATTCAAACTTAGGAAATTCAGAGAACTCCACAAGATACTATGCAAGATGACTATGCTCAAGACACATAATCATCAGACTCTTTATGGTCAATGCAAAAGTAAAAAACATTAATGGCAGCTAGAGAGAAAGGGTGGGTCACCTACAAAAGAACCCCATCAGGCTAACAGTGGACCTTTCAGCAGAAACTCCACCAGCCAGAAGAGATTGAGGGCCTATATTTAGCATTATTAAAGAAAATAAATTCTAAATAAGAATTTCATATCCATTCAAACTAAGCTTCATAAGTGAAGGAGAAATAAAATCCTTTTCAGATAAGCAAATGTTAAGGGGATTCATTACCATCGTACCTGCCTTATAAGAGGTCTTTAAGCAAGTCCAAAACATGGAAATGAAAGATTGTTACCAGCCACCACAAAAGCACACTTAAGTACATAGACCATTCACAGTACAAAGCAACTACGTAATCAAGTCTACATAACAACACAATGACAAGATCAAATATGTGCATATCTATATTAACTTTGAACGCAGACAGGCTAAACACCCCACAAGACATAGAGTAGCAAGTTGGATGAAGAAGCAAGAAGCAATTTTATGCTATCTTCAAGAGACTTATCTCACATGCAATGACACCCATAGGATAAAAGTAAAGAGATGGAGAAAAATCTACCAAGCAAATGTCAAACAAACAAACAAACAAACAAAAAGCAGTAGTTACTATTCTACTTTCAGACAAAACAAACTTTAAACCAACAATGATCATGGAGGACAAGAAAGGGTACCACATGGTAATAAAATGTTCAATTCAACAGGAAGATTTAACTATCTTAATTGTATATGACCTTAACACTAGAGCACCCAGATTCATAAAACAGGTTCTTAGAGACCTATGAAGGGACTTAGATAAGCACAGAACAGTAATAGGAAACTTCGACACCCCACTGACACTATTAGACAGATCATTGAGACAGAAAACTAACAAAGATGTTCAGGATCTAATTTGACATTTGACTAAATTGACCTAGCAGACATCTAAAGAACACTCCAATGAACAGTAAAAGAATATTCGATCTTCTCAACAGCATGTGGCACATACGCTAAAATTGATCACACACTTGGCCATAAAGCAATTCTCAAAAAATTTAAAAAATCCAAAATCATACCAACCACACTCACAGACCACAGCACAATAAAAATAGTAGTCAATACTAAGAAGATCTCTCAAAAACATACAATTACCTGAAAACTAACCTGCTACTGAATGACTTTTAGGTAAACAGTAAAATTATGGCGGAAACTAAGAAATACTTTGTAACTTATTAGAACAAAGAAACAGCATACCAGAGTCTTTGGGGCACAGCTAAAGCAGTAAGAGGAAAGTTTATAGTGTGAAATGCTTACATCAGAAAGTTAGAAACATCTTAAACTGACAACTTAAAATCACACCCAGAGGAAACAGAAAAAAAAAGAAAACAAAACAACAACAACAACAACAAAACCAAAAAAATCCTAGAGCTAGCAGAAGAAAATAACCAAAATCAGCTGAATTTAATAAAATGGAGACACAAAAAGCCATCCAAAGGATCAACAAAACCAAAACTTTGTCTTTTGAAGAATAAGATTAATAGAATGCTAGCTAAAGTAATAAAGGAAAAAAAAAAGAGCAGATTCAAATAAACGCAATCAAAAATGACAAAAAGAACATTACTACCAACCCCTCAAAAATACAGAAAATTCCTCAGAGACTATTATGTACACCTCTATGCACCCAATGTAAAAAACCTACAAGAAATTGATAAGTTTCTAGAAATATACAACCTCCTAAGAGTTAACCAGGAATAAAATTAAACCCTAAAGAGACTAATAACGAGTATGGAAATCAAATCAATAATAAAAATCCCATCAACCAGAAAAAGCCCTGGGACCAGATAGATTAACAGCCAAATTCTACCAGACGTATAAAGAAGAGCTAGTTCCAATTTTACTGAAAATATTTCAAAAAATTGAGGAGAGACTCCTCCTTAACTCATTATATGAGGCCAAGATCATTCTGATACCAAAACCTGAAGGACAAAAAACAAAACAAAAAAAAAAACAAAAAAAGAAAGTTTCAGGTCAATATCCCTGATGACCACAGATGTGAACATTCTCAACAAAATACTAGCGAGTGAAACCCAGTAGCACATCAAAAAGCTAATCCACCAGGTTGAAGTAGGCTTTATTCCTGGGATGAAAGGTTGGTTCAAATACTCAAACAAATAATTGTTATTCATTACATGAAGAGAACTAAAAACAAAAAACACATGATGATCTCAATAGACATAGAAAAAGCTTTCAATAAAATTCAGCATCCTTTCATGTTAAAAATCCTCAACAAACTAGGCATCGAAGGAACATAACTGAAAATAAGAGCCGTCTATGACAAACTCATAGCTAACATCATTCCCCCTTGAGAACTCAAATAAGACAGGATGCCCGCTATGGCAACACCTATTCAACACAGTATAATACAATAGTTCTAACAAGAGCAATCAGGTAAGAGAAAGAAATAAAAGGCATCGAAATAGGACAAGAGGAAGTAAAACTCTCTCTCTTCATAGACCATATGATTTTATATCTAAAAAGTCCCATAGTCTCTCTCTCTCCCTCTCTCTCTGAAAAAAGAGTCCTATATCTGATAAACCACTTAAACAAAGCTTCGAAATAGAAAATAAATGGAAAAAAATCAGTAGCATTTCTACACACCAATAATGTCCAGCTGAGAGCCAAATCAAGGAGCAATCCCATTCACAGTAGCCACCAAAAAAGGAAAACTTCTAGAAATAAAGCTAACTAAGGAGCTAAAAGATCTGTACAAGGAGAACTACAAAACGCTGCTAAAAGAAATCAGAGACAACACCAACATATGGAAAAACATTCCATGCTCATGGATAAGAAGAATCAAAATTGTTAAAATGGCCATACTACCCAAAGCAATTTACAGATTCGATGCTACTTCTATCAAACTACCAAAATCATTTTCACATAATTATTAAAAAACTATTCTAAAATTCATATGGAACTGAAGAAAGAGACTGAATAGCCAACACAATCCTAAGCAAGAAGAACAAAGCCAGAGGCATCATACTACCTGACTTCAAACTATACAGACTACAGTAACCAAAACATTATGGCATTGGTACAAAAACAAACACATAGACCAATTAAACAATTTAGAGAACCCAGAAGTAAAGCTGCACACCTACAAGCATTTGATCTTTGACACAGCTGACAAAAATAAGCAGTGGGGAAAGGACTTTCTGTTCAATAAACTGTGCTGGGATAACTGGCTAATGGTGTGCAGAAGAATGAAACTGTACCCATACCTTTCACCACATACAAAAATAGACTCCAGATGAATTAAAGACTTAAATGTAAAACCTAAAACTATAAAACCCCAGAAGAAAACCTAGGAAATACCATCTGGACATAGGCCCTGGAAGAAATTTCATGATAAAGACTCCAAAAGGAATTGCAACAAAACCAAAAACAGACAAGAAGGGCTTAATGAAACTAAAGAGCTTCTGCACAGCAAAATAAACTATCATCAGAGTGAACAAATAACCTGAAAAATTACAGAAAAATATTTCCAAACTGAATTCAACAAAGGTCTAACATCCAGAATCTATAAGGATTTAAACAAATCAACAAGCAAAAAACAAAACAAAACATTAAAAAATGGGAGGCTGGGCACAGTGGCTCACACCTGTAATCCCAGCACTTTGAGAGGCCGAGGCAGATGGATCACCTGAGGTCACAAGTTCGAGACCAGCCTGGCCAACATGGTGAAACCCAGTCTCTACTAAAAATACAAAAATTTGCCTGGCATGGTGGCACACGCCTGTAGTCTCAGCTACTCCAGATGCTGAGGCAAGAGAATCCCTTGAACCCGGGAGGCAGAGGTTGCAGTGTACCACTGCACTGCAGCCTGGGTGACAGAGCGAGATTCCGTCAAAAAAAAAAAAAAAAAAAAAAAGGCAAAGGACATGAACAAACCCTTCTCAAAAGAAGACAAACACATTGCCAAGAAGCATATGAAGAATTGTTCCACATCACTAATCATTAGAGAAATGCAAATCAAAACCACAATGAGTTACTATGCCTCACCAGTCAGGATGTGGAAATACAGGGAGATGAAAACACTACTCCTGGCACCCACATTTCCCCCAAATGCAGCAGAGATATAGTAATTCTTATTAAATTTTCAAAATCGTATAGTAAATTCTCAAGATATATAGAT
Organism: Macaca nemestrina; assembly: GCF_043159975.1. NCBI lineage: Eukaryota > Metazoa > Chordata > Mammalia > Primates > Cercopithecidae > Macaca > Macaca nemestrina. The sequence continues at coordinate 59,041,153 of NC_092128.1, read as the reverse complement.
AGAGCAAGAATTGGTGAAGGAAATAAAATCAACATTAGCAGTGATAGATTACATGTTTTATAATGACAGGTTTGGTTCCAGGAAATGACTCTATAACAGTGCATTATTTTACATGCACACACACATATACAATGTTGCTAGATAAATGAGCAATAGCAGAAAAACAATGTTTTAAAAAACAAAATAGATAACTAAATAAATTAAATTAAGGAAATAAAGAAATAGGCCAATACTAGGCTATAATATCTAAATAGAAAATATAAATGGCTACTGTAAATGAAAGAATAAACATTAGCTAGTCTTGTAACAATACATACAGAATCTCAGGAAAAAAATGTCTAGGAATTATTAGGAATCTAGGAGCTCTAATCTAAAACTCCACCTTATATCTAAGCAATTTTCTTAAGTCTCACAGTGTGTGCATTATGTTCATTCCTCAGTGTAGCATTATTGTGCATTGAAATCATATAAAATTAAAGTCTTTCATCAATGATACTGAATATCTAAAAGTGTCTTTACCTAGCCACACTGCAGACAAAGAAATATTAGCTAAATAATATAGTTAACTTCAAAATTTCATACAATGCCACACAGTGTATTTCTGTGACTTTCAAATTAGCACCTCACTGTCACTTCCTAATTTCCTTTTCTTTCTCTTTTACTTTCAATTGCTAAATATTGGAGACATAATGTAAGTGAAAATGAGTTGATACAGTGGTGGACAAATGGTAGAAGCAGGGCCAGGAAAAAGCATACTGTATGTATGAAGGAACAATTGCAAAAAGGCAGTTTTTTCTGATCCTCAAAATCCTTTAGTGTTCACAACTACTTTGCAAAATAGTTATATAAATTTTATGTTCCTAATATATTCCTTTTCTGAAAGCGAAAAGCACTTTTCCAAAGTTAATATGCACTTTAGATTCAGTCCTCCCATTTGGAATAATGGAAAATAAAACTTAGTGTTAGAAATGACCTTAGGAATCAAGTTGTTTTTTCAAATGTTACTAGCAATGTAAGCCTTTCTTAACAAATGAAACTGTTCTGAGAGCACCAGTAAATCAGATGAGAGCAGAACTGCATTAAATGAATTTAACAAGAATGGTTGGAAATCCCCAAATTTGACATCACTCAGCACCTTTGGAAGGTATCTGAATAATTCTGGAAAGCATATTAGGGCTTCTTCATAGTTTAGATACCACACATTTAATTCAACTACTTCATGGTGTAGATGAGAAAGCTGAAGTTAAATGATTTTCTTAAGTAGAACAGTCAATTAGTAGCAGAACTGGTGTTTTAAGTAACTTGAGTCCAATTATGTGCCATTTACATTATTAATGGTACACTGAACTTTCCTAGAAAATCTATTAAACAATTTTACTTTTATTTTTCCATTTTGATTATATAACTATGCCTTGGCTTGATTGATAGTTCAGTGTTAAAGTGTTACATAAGTTGAATTATGTAAACAAACTAGTGGAGCTCTCAGTTTCCAAAATATCTTAAATTAATCTTTGTAAATCAAAGAATTTTATTGACCATATAAAAATCACACAATAACTTCCCTATGTTATAAACTCTGACTTGTTTTATATAAGCAAAGACCAATTATGTAAATTTGCAAGTGTGTCTGTAAACAGAAAGTACATATTAAAGAAGTGGGGGAAAAATAAGGAAAATGAAACCATGTGGAACAGATTTTGTCAGTAACAAGCAAGAGCCTACTGAGATAGTAAAATTGTTTAAAATGATGAGTGTCATCTCTTCCTAGTTTCTGTTTTGCACCTGAACTGGTTATTGCTTCCTGTGGCTAAATGTCATATATTCTTAAGGCAAACATTGGGCCTATAGTAATCTCTAATTATAATCCATATTTAATGTGAAACCAACAAAAATATATTAACTTACAATATACTTCATGAAAATATAAACTTCTCAAGAAACAAAACATGAAGCACCAACGCTCTAATACTTTTTCTCTATTTAGGCAAGTTTTTATTTTCAAATAAATAACAGCAAGTTGCCCCTCAAAAGGAGTGGTGCAAAAGTTAAATAGAGATAGCCTTGAAACCTAAGTAGCTGATCATTTCAAAATAAAACATTAGAAAATTATCATAATTATAATAATAGTAAAGATAACTAATATCTATTTAACACTTTCTATGGGAAAACACTGTGCTAGTAATTTATATACATTTGAGTTATTTCATTAGTATAAATATTTTAGGAAGTAGATACTATCAACATTTTATAGATGACAAACTAAGGCTCATCGTCAATGAATGTACTACGGTCTTTATAAATAAGATTCTCAGCATAGAGAGAGATCTGGGGCAAAAATCTAGCTCTGCTACATCTGAACTGTGAAACAAAAGACAAGCTATTGCATATCTTTGTCATTAGAATTCCTACTCCAATAATTGGGGTAATTATCTTACAAGATTATTATTAAGAGATTATGTATGGATGAACCTGGCCAACAGAGGCATTAAACATGTTGGAAACAATATTGTACTGCTTTACTATTTTTGGAGCTATTGTTTATTACCATAAATATTGTTATACTATTTAATACTCTTCATATTTCTATCATCAAAAATACTTTTATTTTTGAAGATTTTAATTTTATTTCTTCACATATGACTAAAAGGGCAAAAAGTACAGTAATCGTAATTTTAAGTATTCACTATAAGCTATTTGTTCAGAAATGACATTTCAAAAATGACCTTATTTCCAAACTGAGAACTGAGTCCAGTCTCTTGAGGAATAAGTAGAGTATGTAAGAAGTTCTACATTGCTGATATTCACAGCCCTAGGCCATTTACATACCTAAAAATCTAGGAGACATTGAAACAAATTACTATTTATTTTCCTAAAACTGACATTTCCTGAAACTAGCTAGTAATCAGTGGCTAATTTAAAAGATAATCACTCTCTACAGTTGACTTGTTTTTAATAGCTTTGGTGGAACCTTCAGAAAAAGGTCACTTACTATGATCCCAAGGAAAATGTTCTGGGAGCCTAACAATTTCTCCCTCGTGTGAGATTATTCTCCCCATTAACCTTTTAAATGCAATTATATGAATTTATTAACAAGAAACAAATCTGTTAAAACTCAAGGGGATTTTTATGACCCATGACTTGTCATTTTAAAACATATTAATCTCACTCACCCTACATTACAACCAACCCAAAATCATCTTAGGCAGTTTATTGTATATGCCATTAGCCAACACAAAATAGAGCTTTATTACCACCACATAATTTAAATGATTTTTTAAAATGTCAGTAAACTCTCATCTAATCAGTTTGTCTTCTCTAACCCCATTTATTATTAGCAAAGGCAATAACACTTGGAATATTGGCCTCTCAATATTTCACTCAAGATCGATCATTATTTAATATTTCTCCGCAGTAGTATAAATCTGATGAATACTTCTTACAAATCACACAGAAATGTATATAAAGTACATTTTTAAAGAGTGAATTAAATCAGCAAGTCTGTCTCAGTGATGCTATGTTCAAGTGGTAAGTGTTTTGAACATGGAATAACATAGAAATGCTATTTTTAAAAGGAATAGTTCAGTGTCCATTCATTCTGACAAATACTTATTAAATGCCCAATTGTATTTATCCTTAATTATTCAGCTTCTCTTTATATTGAGTAGTCTGTTTCTAGTTTTCTAAGTCACAACTTATAGTTGTCAAAAATAATTTCCCCCATTTCTAAACTCATTGCTACTGTCATATTAATGAACCAATTATTTTTGACCCCAAAATATTTTCCATATTTAAACTGCGTGTCATGTCTCTGGCCTGGGAGGGCAGCCCCACCTCATCGCTAACTGATACAATCTTAGATACTCCTCAAAGACACTTTAAATAGAGTCCACAAGTAGTATCTCCCTACAGTAAATTGCTAGAATTAACATGAGGAATACCGAAACACATAAACAAATAAATGTCATTACCTTTGTTGTCAGAACCTCCCTCACAAGAGTTACAAATTGTATAGAAGAAAAAGGAATACCAATCGGTGCCTTCCCTGGAGAAATGACTTACATTTTCCCGGCAACTTCAGAGGTGATCACACATTTTAAAGACTTAGGCAGATATTTAATATATATTGATTCATTGCCTACAATACGCCAACGCACTTCTGGAGAGTTAATGATAAGATAGGCAAACTTACACTCTCATGGGGAAGAGAGACCATACAAAAGCAGACAAATAAATGAGCATGACAATTTTCAGTTGACACTAAACCCTAAGGAAATAAAAATACATATGATAAAGTGCTGAAATATCATTGGCTACCTCAGAGCAGTCAGGGAAGTCAGCTCAAAGAAGCTGACATTTGAATAAATAAATGTAAAACTAAATAACAAAACAAAACAAAAAAACCCGAATGGCAGGAACAAGCTGAATAGCCAAGTCTGAACTGTTCTTAAAATCTCCACCTTCTTAAAATGTGTATGCTTTGCAGCTAGCAGGGCTCTGAACCAGATGAGGATTGAAGGTCAGAACCAAGGCCTCAAGGACTTACACATGATCCAGGAAGTTCAACCCTGAAAATAGTGACTATGGGGTAGATGATTAGTTTTTTAATTCCTCCAATCATAACACAAATATTTAGTAGTGCCTATTATGTGCAAAATACTGTTCTAGGACTGACTTATCACAAACTAAATTGTTCATAGGCCGATATATTCAGCAGAGATTTATTGAACTTCATGTACTTAGCTAGCATTAACAGGATTTTTAAATGAACCTACTCTTCCTGATGATGTAAAAAGCTGTTTTTGACATCCTATCCTTGACATTTTAAAGCAAAAGGTTACATTTCAGAATGATAATGCTCTTGCCTTTTTTTCTCCCAAATTTGTCACCACTCATTTCCCTTAGCGTATAAGATGTTGGCGTTATTAACCATTTTGACAATGCTCACAGCTATGACTTGTTCTCAAATGTTTGCCTGAGTCCAGAGAATAGGTTTCACTACCGGCTACTTAAACAAAACCCTTTTTGAAGAACCATTATGATAATTTTTTAAGTGGAAAGTTTTCCAGCATGCTAAATACTTTCAAAATGAAAACACAATATTTAGAAAACAGATCAAAAGTGCTTCAGAAAAATTATTATAGGGTAGTGAGTCAATAAATAATGAAAACCTATTTCAGGAATACAACACCTTTCAGCCAAAGTGCTTTATGTATGGAGATAGCTTCAATCATTCTCTCCAAAGTAGAATACACTTTATATCATGGCCATTTATGATGGAAAAAATAAAATGACTGTACCTCACTTAAAACAAAAAGAGTGTGTTAGATGACAAATTGTGATCAGTAAAATGCATCTAGTTTAGGATGGCAATACTCAAGCCAAAAGTTTCATAACAATTAATTTCATCCTCAAATCAATTATGAGAATGCAAGTCCAAACTGTACAGTCAGTGTAACTGAAAGTCATGAAGACAGACAAAAAGCTGGCACAAGTTAAAGGCCAATATTCAGCATATTGACTTAGACATATTCTTGTCATAAGCTTCTGTGCATCCAAAGCAGGAAAAAGCAAAGAAAAAAAAAGTCAACAACAATACAAAATACGGTGGTGACTGTGTCTCATGTCTTACATGATCCCTAAGCCCCAGGTAAACAGATGAATACACACTGAACTATTGAAAATTGCCTTTTGCCTTTCAATATAAAAATCAAGCCAAAACATAGGTTTGGCTTACATGTATGTGAATTAGACTTCAGCAAGTAAAGGATAATTATTTTAAAACAGGAAGATCTGTTTAAAAGTACCTTTACTTTTTACATGGTTTCTTTTTATGTATGCACAGGAGATATGGCTGTTTTGTATTTTTGTTTGAAATTCATGAAAAGTTGTATTCTATATAAACAGAGAGGTAAATTTCAGAACTAGACATGATGTTATAGAAATCAATCCCATTTTCTTACCTGGTGCTCTAGCAACGTGAGAAAACCAATTCAGCATCATACTGTTAAGTGTCTCTATGTAGTCATGCCGTGTATGTCATAGATTATATTTTCGCCGTTATAAATTAACCCCTTTATAATGCCAATCTCAATAGTTTACTACTGAGTCCAGATGCTTGTGGAACTATGATTTAAATATTCCATCAATCATTCTAATTATTGATCTACTCTTTTACATATGTATGGAGGATAAATTTAACCTTTCTTTAAAAACAATTTTCTTATATGGAACTGAAAATCTCCATAACTACAGGACAGCTCAGATTACTATTTGAGATATTTCTATGAATTCTATCAATTAATTTTATCTTTTCTTGGCTTTCTTGCTATGCTCCATTTTTTGTTTTCCTTTAAACTCTCTGACTTTCATTGCATCATAAATATTGGTCCTCCCCATTGCTTGGGGCATTTTTTCCTTAAATACTCTTTTTTCTTGTACCAAATATTTATGCTTTCTCATTTCATTTCATAACTGCCTATATACTTCTAAAATCCACTTGCATTCTATATTGCCATTCCTAAAATTTTTCTTCACCTGCAGTTGCACATTTTCTTATATTTTCAGCTGTTTGCTGATTATTAATTTCTGCTTATTCTACAAGTTCCTCAAACAAAACGTTTTAACATTTTAAATGAAATATGCATCTCTTTGTAGTAATGTGGTTGGTTAGATATTTGGACTAAGGAAGAGTAAAATCAATCAAACAAAAACTTCTAATAAGCATCATTAAGCCATCAAAAACATAATATACCTTCATTCAGGCAGAGACCAGGTGAAGGCAGGCATGAGAAAAGCAGAGCACTGGAGCAGCCTGTCATCCCTGGTGCATTTGCCAAAGGCAAAAGGTTTGGTACACAAACCTGCTGGGAGAAGGTAAAAATGGTCTAAACCCAGTGTACGGCCAAAGCGGAGAGCCTTGCAATACAGCAGCCATCCAATAAACCTAGGGCCCTGCCTGGGTTTGAGCACACAGTCCTACACAGATGACTAGCCCTTTCTAATATCAACTGCAATGTCAGGGGATTACAAAACCACCCTCAGTCTTGATAATTTGCTAGAATTCATAGAACACACTAGAAGCTATTATACTCACAGTTAGAGTTTATTACAGAGAAAAGATACAGATTAAAATTTGGCAAAGGAAGACTTTCATAGGGTTCCAAACATGGAGTTTTTCCTGTCCTGTCTCTGTGGAGTGAGAACACAAAACAATGCGTTGCAGCTTCCATATTCAAAGCTTTTATTTGGGCCCCATTACATAGGTATGAAGCACTGATTAATTGCCCGTGTGGCTGATCTTAGCTTTCAGGTCAACTGATACCACGTGACCGGGATACTGCAATGATAACACATGGCCCAGTTTTAAGTCACATTATTGGTATTTCTGTCATAGCCAGCCCACATCCTAGGACTATGGGGTATGGTTCACCCCATCCTTAACATCTGGTGTGACCCGCTCCTACCTTAAAAAGTCTAATGCAAAATCAGACCTCTCTTTGGTGAAGGCCAATTTCTGTACTCAAAAGACTATATAACTAGTGTAAGAGTGAATTATATATGAACTCATGCTCTCCGAACTGGAGAATGACGTTATGCCAGCCATTTTATATATTGTTGCTTAACAGAAAAGAGAAAATAATAATCACTAAAAATTTGGAATCACAGCCGACCTCCATACAATATTGCAACCCAATTACCAAGAAATGAGAAGTTCAAGAAAATCTCAATCCAAAAATATGCAGAAGCAAATGTAGATTCTCTTTAGTGTGTCACCTTCTGTCTCAGGCCTCAAACAGTTTCATTAGATATAATTCCAAGGAAAATGAATATTGCATAGTAAAACTGAACATACAATATGTCGAGACACCATAAACAAGAATATGTAGAAATAATAGAGACAAATTAGACTCACGAAATCTCCAAATAATGAAATTATTATGGATAGACAATAAAGTAAATATGTGTAATATACCTGAGGACAAAAGTAAAGCTTAAATATGTTCATGTAGTAAAAAACTAAAAGTTCAATTATATTTTAATAAAGTGAAAAAATCAAATGTATCTCTATGAATACATGTGAATTGAAAAAATCAATAAACAATACTGTATAATTTCATTTATATGGTTGTCAGTGGGTGGGGAATGGGTAATAGTATCCACAAAAAGTCATGAGAGCTTTTTTTTCATGATAGAGCTGTTTAAATTTTGATTAATGTGGTGGTTGTGTTTATATGCATTTTTTAAAATCTCATGAAACTACACAAAAAGGGTAAATTTTACTGTATGTTAATTGTACCTTTTAAAAATAATATTTTTAAAATATTGAATGGTTTAAACAGCAAATTAGATGAGATTTAGCAACTGGATAATGATGAGAAGAAATATGCTAAATTTCCACAAAAAGAGACATAATTGTATATGCAATAAATTAAGATATATGGAAGATAACAAGGTATATTGAAATTAATGAGATGGAAAATACATAATAAAAAAAAAAAACTTTAAGAAATTCACTACAAGGCCAAACATATATATCTAATCAGAGAGTCAGAAACAAAGGAAAGAAATAGTAAGCGAGAGGCGGAATTAGGGTCAAGGGCCACATTTTTCAGTCTATAAAACTACCAATCTAGACTAAAAAGTCTTTTGATTAGTCAAGATTTTTCAGGCTAACAGAACCAATGTTCTAGAGAAAAAAAAGGAAGGAAGGAAGGAAGGAAGGAAGGAAGGAAGGAAGGAAGGAAGGAAGGAAGGAAGGAAAGATAGAGAAAAGATGTTTATTATGGAAATTGGTTCACGTGATTATTGAGGTTGAAGTCCCACAATAAGCCATCTGCAAGCCGGAGAACCAGAAAAGCTGGTGGCGTAATTCAGTGCATGTCCAATGCAGTGGGGGATTGCCGGGTCGGGAGCAGGATATTGCCATAAGTTCCAGAGTCTGAAGTCCCCAAAATCAGGAGCTCTGATGTCTAAGGACAGGAGAACATGGACGTTCAATTCAAGAAGAAAGCAGTAATTTGCCCTTCCTCTGTCTTTTTGTTCTATTCAGAACCTCAATGGATTGGTTGATGCCTGCCTTCTTAGGTAAGGGTTGATCTTCTTTACTCAGTTTACTGACTCATGTCCTAATTTCTTCCAGAAAGACCCAGAAATAATGTTTAGCAACTATCTGGGCATACCTTAATCCAATCAGTTTGACATATAAATATAACAAGGATAGTCCTGAATGTTTCAATAAACATACACAGAAATTACATTGTGATGTATCAACTCAAATGAAAAAAATGTGAAAGACAAATGGAGTTTTAAAAATATTCCAAGGCCAGGCACAGTGGCTCATACCTGTAATCCCAGCATGTTGGGAAGCTGAGGCAGGAGGATCACTTGAGGTCAGGAATTCAAGACCGGCCTGGCCAACATGGCAAAACTCCATCTCTACTAAAAATACAAAAATTAGCCGGGCATGGTGGCACATGCCCGTAATCACAGCTACTCAGGAGGTTGAGGCAGGAGAATCACTTAAACCTAGGAGGCGTAGGTGTAGGATTGTGCAACTGCACTCCAGCCTGAGCAACAGAGTGAGACTCCATCTCAAAAACAAAACAAAACAACCCAAATAAAAGACAGAGTATTTTAAAAGAATAAATGTGTATACAGTAGACAACAGCAACACAAAAGCAAGAGAATGGAATGATATATTTTAAAATTGTAAAAAAGAAAAAAAAGCCTGTCAATTTAGAATACTATATCCAATGAAATAACTTTCAAAGACAAAGGTCAAATAAAAATATCTTCAGAGCAAAACAAATAAAGCAAAAATTCAAAAGACTTACTACTGCAGACTTTTATTAAGGACAAATATAAAATGATGTTTTTCAAATAGAAGAGAAATTACTAAAAGAAAGGTCTGATATGAAGGGAAGAAAAGAAAAATAAAGTGAAAAGCCAGTGGTTAAATTGACAAAATACAGTTTAAAAACATTTTAAAAAACAAAAATAGCCATTCCGTGTGAATATTTAATAAAGTAGAATATATATATATATATATATATATATATATAAATAAGATGGAAGTGGATGAATGCAATTAAAGTATTGTTACTGTGTTACTCAAGAGGAGGGTATAGACATTAACTCTATATCTTGGCAATAATTGAATTTGTTATTATCCAAGGAACTGCTGAAAAATTATACTACTATATGAATCTTCCAATCTTGTCAAAGGAAAAAACTGAATGGTGGGGGAAAAAATGATATAAAATAGGAAAGAGAGAACCCAACAGATATAAAGAAAAAGAGAAAATAAATGCAGGATAATAAAAAAGCACAAAATAAAAAATTTTAGATAAAAATTCATATATAAGTCATTACAAGAAACACAAATGGATTAAATACTTCAGTTAATGCAAACTTGTTAGAAGGAATTAAAAATAGTTTTAAAACTTCCATGCTAATTGCAAGGGACACAGTTAAAACATAAAAATAAATAAATATTGAAAGTAAATAATGAAAAAGTATATCAGACATATTTTTACTAAACAAAAGCTGGCATAACTTCTCATATCAATTTTTATGTCAATTTTGATATCATAGAGAATTATTCTTAAGGAAAAAAGCATTACTTCAAATAAACAGGGTGAGTTAATTTAGTTAATCTCTTTAACTAATAACATAGTTAAAGAAATAAAAAAATCACAATTTTTAATCTGCATATAAATGTGTGTACTTCTAGTAAGAGGGCCTCAGGTATAATGAGCAAAAGCTGACAAACCTACAAGAACAATTTGAAAATCCTCAATTATAATGTGGACTTTAATATACCTCTCAATAGAACCAAAAACCAAGATAAGTCTGTAAATATAAGAAAATTCTCAAAAGCAAAATTGACATTCTTGATCCGATAAATATATACAACTTATTGCATTGATGAGATGCAGAGCACATTCTTCTCAAACATACGTGAGATGCATATAAAAACCGACCATATGCTGGACCATGTAACAAGTCACAACAAATTTAAAAAACGGAATTCATATGGAATATGTTCTCTGGCTAGAAGTGCAGGTAAATCATAAATCAAAAATGTAAACATAGCAATAGAGAATTCTTATATCTGTGGAAATTAAGAAATAGGTTTCTAAGTAATCCAAAGACTACAGATAACATCTATAGTTTTGAATCTTAAATTAGAAAAAAAAAATGAAAGAAGTTAAGGGGAAAACCAAAAATAACAGAAAAATTCAAAAAAGTAGAATGAATTAAAAAAAAAAAGAGTAACAACTAATAAAATAGAAAGCAAAACTTCAATAGAGAGAATAAAAAAACCAAATGTTGGTTGGTTCTTTAAACACACTAATACACCTGACAGATTTCTAGTGAAATCGAACAAGAAATAACAAAGGCACAAATAATATTGGTAATACAAAGAAAGCTAGAACTGCAGTCAAATATTGTAAGGATAATTATGGAATAATATAAATTATTATATGCCCATAAATTTGAACATTTTGGGGGAAATGGGCAAATTCCTAAGAAAATAAAACCTATCAGACCAAATTTAAGAAATAGAAAAATTCAGCCAGGTGCAGTGAATCACACCTATAATCCCAGCAATTTGGGAGGCTGAAACACAAGGATTTTGTGAGGCTAGGAATTCAAGATCAGCCTGGGCAACATAGCAAGACACCTGTTTCCAGGAAAAAAAAAAACCCTTAAAAATTTTTTGTAAAAAGGCTGAGCCCAGAGGTTTGAGACCAGGCTGGGCAACATAGTAAGACCTCATATGAATAGTTCTATAACCATTAAAGTAATCAAAGTAGTGGTTAAATATTTTCCTACAGTGAAAACTGAGGCTCAAATGGGATTCATTTGGTTGCTCTACCAAACAATCAAAGCAAATATAATTTAAACTATTATAGAAAAGAGAAAAGAAAGAATACTCAGTAATGTTGCTTATGGTACTATCATACTGGTCGTACTCAAATTCAGTGAGAACAAATGAAAGAATGGAAATTATAGACTAATATAGATGCAAAACCTTTAAACAAATAACACTTAATCTCAAACTACCAATTAGGAATACTAAAACAAAACAAACAAACAACAACAACAAACAAATAAAAGAAAAAGTTGCTAAAAATAACCAAGGTGCATATACCTCTGTAAGAGAATAAGATTTGAAAATTACTCAGTAATTTTTTGCAAATTTGAAAAGTTGCCCATAACTAGCCAAGTCATGTGCTCATGGACTTTTATCTGCTTTCTTAACCATTCATATAAAATAAAATATGAGATTGAAGCAACTCTGTATGAAATAGATAATACATCATAACTCTTCAGGCCTTTCCTAGGGATGCAAAAGCATCAACAAAGTAATAAACCACAAAATTATTAAAGGAGAAAATATAAAATCATTTCAACAGATACATACCAGATTTATCAAAGTGGAAAGCTAAACAATGTCTAAGAATACTTTGAATAAGTATGGTATGATTCCATGTAAGTCAGGATCTATTTGTATAAAACAATTGTTTTCTTCTAGGCAATTACTTTTGTTTTTGGTTTGTTTGTTTTTTTTTCGGGTTAAGTCTTTCTGACAGTTTACTAATTTCTATATCAGGAAAGTCAAAATAGTATTTTCAAAGGACTGTCACGTCTAGAATCCCTTCAAAATATCTTCCTTTATGACATTCCAGGATCAAGTATTAGATAGGTACACATAAGAGAGAAAAAGATGGGTACATATCAAGGTCTATATATTTATACCATTGAATTTATAGTGATATATAGATTTTTTGGTAGTATTTTCCATTCACTTTTACTAGAGATTCTTTTTGAATTTCATCAGATGTACCTACTGTTATAAATGCATTTCATTTTTTTTAAGTTTTTGCTTACTTTGAAGTTGTCAAGTGAAAATAACTAGTAATTTATTGGCCATCATAAGTTATAAATCTATATATAATGCATGCTTTATTTTATTCCCAAAATACTTTGAAAAAGAGGACTTACCTTTATCCCTATTTTTCAGTCTGCTAGGAAGGTGTGATCAAATATGAAATACTGCAGATAAACCAAATAAGATGAGGACTGAGAGCAGAATTAACAGTCAATTAAGCAACCTGAAAACCACTGTTGAACTTAACCAGAGAGTTCCTGTAGAGTTGTGGAATTTCAAAAGAAGAGGTAGAGAAGGATTGAAGATGGAGAGAATAGAAAATAAAACTTTTTAATTTTTTATTTATTCAATTTACATAATAATTATATCATTAATAGTATTTCATATATAAATCAAATATTCAATATTATAATTAACTATTAATTAATAAATAACTATTAATTATTAATAATTAACTATTAATTATTAATAATTATCAATAATTATATATTGATAATTATTAATATATTACTATAAGTATGATAAATTTGTTTTTATTTTATAAAAATAAAATAAATAATATATTATTATTATTTAAGTTACATAATTAATAATAATAAATAATAAAGTATTCATTATTTTATTTATTTATTTATTTTATTTCTTTGAGGAGTTTTGCTTCAGAAGGGAGCAAAGAAATGATGTGATAATTGATAGAGCAAGTGGGAACAAGAGCAGTGTTTTCCGTTTTTTTTTTTTTAAGATTAGAGAAATAATGACATATTTACATGACAACTGGAATCAATTCAGTAGGATCAAAACATTCATACAGTAGGACAGATGAAAGCACTAAGGACCCACTTGGAGATCACGACCCGGATTGAAAGTGAGGCTAGTCAACCTGTTGTGTGTTTCTCTCATTCAGAAAATGTGTACCTCATATTCAGTTTTAACTGGTATATGGCTTTGTCAAGTCCTTAGTACAAATGCTAAATCCTATAGATCCCTTGCCCTGTCCTTCCAAATGAGTACATCATTTATAATAATAGCAACAATAAATCAATGAAAATAACAATAAGATACAATATTAAAAATGATAATAATAACAATAAAATAACAACCTCTTCATCCCCTTTATAAAGTGCCACATGTGTTCCCGATACTGTTACGTTATTCAATATCCTTGCAAACATTCTATAGAATGGGTATTATCAACACCAGTTTTCAGAAGAGGAAACAGAAGCTTAGAGCTAGTAAACAGTAATTCCGGGTCTTTAAAATTGCAACACCAGGTAATGTAAACTGCCTACCATGGTATCTGGAACAGAGGACGTTCTTTTCCTATGTATGTCCACTACATCATTTTTCTAGACAGTATCAGAAAAAGAGTAAAGAACTCTGGACCATAAATATTTTTAAAAGCCTAGATACTTTTGGGTTTGTGCACTATTGTTGCAGGGTGTTTACAAACTGTTGGTCGATAACATCATGTTTTGTGGCCAGAGCACTCTGGTCCTCTTTGTTTACAGCCCAGACACAAATGGAAGAAGTCCCATGTCTGTGTATGACTGTTTCTGTAGTTTCTCTGACCTTCAGTATTTCTCTTTATCCCTCACACCAAGATTTTTAAGCCATTTCAATCAAGTGATATAACACAAAGAATTTGCAAATGTCCCTCTTCCAACTCCTCCCAAAAAGGGGCTACCAGGTACAAATCTCAAATGTAGAAAAATCTGCATCTACTACTTGAGGAGTTACTGCTTCCATTTTTCAACCTCAACAAAACAATCTCTATGTAATCAGGGATTAATCAAACATATCTTTGAAACCCAATTACTCTTCCTAAAGAGAGAGGACAACTACATTTCTCAGTAAATGAGGACTGTTTCGAAAGTCAAATAATCCCCTGAAACAATAACATTTACTCTTGAAAAAACTTCTTCCCAAATCAGGAGTGACAGAACTTTATAAATCTTAGGTGAAGAAAAGAAATATTTTAGATGGGATTCTGAAACCCTCAGGAAATTTCCTACATAAAGAGGGACAGGATGTTCACAAATTTAGAAAGAATTTTGTAAGCGTGTGCTGTGCTTAATATATTTTAAGGGCAAAAATATTCAACAAGGGATGCAGAATATGGGGAGAAGATAAAGTTTAGAATTACATTGAACTGTTCTGTAATTAAGATGTAAATAACCAAAAATATTGAATACTAGTATAACGGTTTTCAAATATTTAAAATTCAAGCATCGATTTCACTCATTTAATTTTTTTCTCTACCTAATTCCTCTTTACCATAATCAAGAGAATAAAAACTCTGTTTTGGGGTCTTGTTTAAGAAACACAGATTCTAGAAAACTATAATATTTTTTATAACTAATTTATTTCTTCATTGATAGATTTCTAAAAGTGCTTATTTTCCCATTTATCCAAATAAATTAAAGTATAATGCTATAAGTTTTATGAAATAGATGACTCCTCTTATGTAATTATTTTACAACTCTAAAAATTACATGAGAAATCTACTAATAGTAACAGCCTTCATGCAACACACATACACAACTACGGGGAGATAAAAACACTATTAAATTAAAGCTAAACAGGGGGAAAAATAAAAGACTTTCTTACAACTTAGGTCTCTGCCATGGTCTGAATGTGTCCCCCCAAAATTCATCTCTTGAAATCTGAACTGTGAAGGCAACGGTATTGGGAGGTAAGGCCTTTGTGAGATGATTAGGTCACGAGGGCAGAGTCCTCATAAATGGGATTAGTGTTCTTAACAAAACAGGCCCCAGAGAGCTGCCTTGACCCTTCCATCAAGTGAGGACACATTAAGAACATGTCTTTGAGGAAGTGGGACCTTGTCAGACACTGCATCTGCCAGTGTGTTGATCTTAGACTTCTCAGCTACTGTAATTGTGAGAAATACATGTCTGTTGTTTATCAGCTATCTGGTTTATGGCACTTTGTTTTAGCAGCTTAAACAGAGTAAGGTAGTTTAAAAAATAAAAAAAAATTCTCATTGATATCAAGAGTTGAAGACTGAATTTTTAAATGGTCTCACCTCATAAAAATTGAAAAGGAAGAGGTGAACTGTATTTTCAATTGATATGATTAAAACCTGGAAAATTGAAAAAAGTAAATGAAAAAACAAACAATAAATGAATTCAGTAGTTTGTTACAGAATACATGGAAATCAGTAACCTTCTTATATTAAAATACATTGTATGTATATGTAGTTTAAAGTTTAAAGCCATATAAATATTTTATATAATTATAAACAAATTTAATTTTATACAAGTAATTCCTACCAATCTACAATAAAACAAAATAAAATAAACTTAAATGTATCCATAAAATAAACTTAAATGTACAGAATGGCATGCCATCTATACCAAGTAACATAAGATTACATTAATTTGAATCTATATCCCTTGTAAAGTATACACTAAAGATAAAAACAATTAAAAAAATCTTAATCTATTTTCAGGAAACATATCAGTAGTAACCATGTTTTGATATTGCTATTTAAAATTATTGTATCTGTTCTGTAATATAAAGGAAATGGGTAGTTATACTGATATCTTGAGAAATGAGATTTTGGCGTGGGAGTAAGGAGATACAGATATAAGGTAAATGGAGCAAAATAAAAATATCACAGTCCTAAAGTATGTGTGTGTCTGTACATGTGTGTTTGTGTATACGTATGTATGCATATACAAATAAAATAGTCTATTTATATATTCTACTTGGATCCTAAAAAACTTTAAAAGCGGCCAATCCAGGAGCAATTCAATCCCTAGCAACCAGGCACTCAGATTTAGTGTCTAAATACATTTTTCCAGCATGGTTTTTGTTTTGTTTGTGAAGTAGCTGATTCCTGAGCCTAAAACAACTTGTTTTATCAGAAAACAAAGACAATGAAAGATAGCAGGGTTTGGTCTACATTTTCAGGAAAAGATAACTTCAATAGGCTATGAACGGTTTTCACATCACTACTTATGGTAAACCACAAAATATTTAAATGGTCAGCATGTTTAACACCATGAGTTCATAAGGTCATTAAAACAATCTCATTAGTCATCCTAGAGTATAAAAAAGAATCAGTTATTATTTTGAAAACTGGCAAATAAAATGATAATTAATTCAGCTTTTCTATACAAAGTATATTCTTGGTGAATAATAGATTAGAAATAGTTAATGAGGGAAGTTTCTTTTTTATAGAACTGCTCCAGCTAACATATATTGAAGAAGTGGAAAAAATTAGAATGTCACCATTTTGCCAACAACTAATGAATCAATAGATCTAATAACTGATTACCAATGACCATTAATATTACCAAGACACAACTGGTCATTATGTGCCTCATGATGAAAGTACACAGCATCACCTATAAAGTATTTTTGTCCCTCAGATCAAACCCAAATCTGATAAGCCTCTAGATAAAGCTATAAGTTACAGAAAATGCAAGGGACACATTGCATTTTAAAGCAGCATATTAAATTACATCCACCTATGTACTCAGTAAAATTCATGCTTGTCAACACTGCAGAAAAAAATGACCCTGTTTCTTCAATAAAATACTGAAAGAAAAAAGAGATGGAGAAATAAAATATATATTTTTAAAACTATCATTCAATTGCAATATATGGATTTTATTTGGGCCCTGATTAAACAAAGAAATTAAAGGGTCAGGTATGATGGCTCATGCCCATAATTCCAGCACTTTGAGGGGCCAAGGTGGGAGGACCCCTTAAGGAGTTTGAGACTAACCTGGGCAACATAGCAGGACCCCAACTCTACAATGTTTTTTTCTTTAATTAGTTGGGGAAGGTAGCACACTTCTGTCAATGTAGCTACTTGGAAGGCTGAGCCAGGAAGATCAGTTAAGTTCTGGAGTTTGAGGCTGCTGTGAGCTATGATTGTACCACTGCACCCCAGACTGGGCAACAGAGTGAGACCTTGTCATTGGCAAAATGTAAATATTACCAATCATCAGATTAATTACCAATTAAAGATATTTGATCATCTTAGAGAATTACCTTGTAACTATAAAAAGTTACATGATGATTCGTTTTCTTAAAAGTGTACTTATCTTTTACACATATATTCTCAACTATTTCCAGATAAATATTTAATGTCTGAAAATTGAGTTCCTTTGCATGAGTAGATGAACATAGGTATGATATGTTTACTTTATGCATGACATTGTCTGCAATTTTATTTTAAAAATCAATATGATTAGTTAAAAACATCTGACTATACCATGCCCTTCCTGACTATATTTTCCTATTATTGGATATGTTACATTGGAAGCTCTATATAGATATATATATAATTTTATATATATATAATTACATATATAGATTTAGATATGATGTATTATATATTATATATAGAAAAATATATATCACTTACATATAAATATGAATAGAGAGATTAAGATACAGATATATTTTATATCTTGAGGGAGATATATAATATATACTAAATTATATATATAATATATACTAAATATATATATAATATATTATATATAATATATACTAAATATATATATAATATATACTAAATATATATAAATAAATATATATAATATATACTAAATTATATATTATATATCTATATAGATATGTATAATATATATAACTCAAATGTGATATATTATAATACATATTTTATAATATATATTATATATGGATTATATAATATATAATATATTGGATTATATAATCCATAAATTTCATATGTTGTATATGTATTATACAATACATAAATTTTATTTACAACATAATATATAATATAATAATTATATATAATTATATATATATTTTATATATATATATATATATTCTGAATGAATTGAGCCCAACTTCCTGGATAAATTTTGACAAATTTCTGAGAACACCCAAAGGCTGAGTATTATCTTAGGTACAGCAAAATTTGGTATGGCTTTAAAAACCATATATATATAAAATATTATATATATTATATATACAGTCATTATATAACATATAACATCTCCAATGATTAGAAAATATAGTCAAAAAGAATATATTTTTATATGGGAAGCACTACATATACATATATACATATATATGAAACATATATAGCTATAGTGTTTCATATACATAGTGCTTTCTACACATACATATAGTTTCATATATATATGAAACAATATATATCCCAATTAAAAAGAAATGTATTGTCCAAAAATAAAAAAGCTACAAAAATAAAATGTTACGAGCTTATTATTAAAGCTTAATATTATTTATAACAGTAAGCAAAACGTGTGAAAAATATTATATACCTCAAATTTACAAATTTACATAGTAAATATATATCATATTTAATATAATCTCATAATATTAATATGTAAGCATCTATATATCAAGATTAACAATATCATTTATTAAATAATCATAATTACTAAATAATTATTAACTATAGGATTTGTGATTCTCATGAAGGATGGCCAGAGAGTAAATCAGACAAAATAAGAAGTCATTCAGAAGAGGAGAGAGATTAAAGTTCTTCTGTGATATCAGGAAAAATTATCAAAATAATATGTTTATATATAATGGGGTACAAAAAGAGAAATAGCCACCAACATGTGATTTTGCTATATAAAACTTTTATAAATATGGTCAATTAATAAGGGTAGCTCAGCATTGTGGAAATAGTCTCTACATCTGGGTTTGCCATTTAACTATGTCACCTGAACTGTGAGCCTCGGTTTTGCAATAGTCGAATGAAAGTAATAACACTGATGATAAAATGAAACAATGTATATGGGACTCAATAACTAGTATTTAGTGTCTTTGTAAACCATCTAGAATTTGTTTATTTGTGACCTGCAAATAGAATCCATATTTTTTCTTGGGGCCAGTGTCAGCATATTGTCACACAAAAATAAATAAAACAACCACCACTAGGCAAACCTCACAAAAGTACTGATGAGAGGGAACTTTTCTGAAGGATTCCTGTCAATACTAAAGAGAGGTTTAAAAGAACATGGCACGCAGTCTACTGAAACACATTTTAAATGCTTCTATCCTAAGTTCTATTATTGATGCCAGCAGTTCAACTCTCCCCTTCTATAAATCTAGTGGTCCTGTGCCCTTTCCCTCAAGGGTCACCCACACCATTTCCTATTTGGAGATGCTTGGATTCTGTTCTCTTACTTATTCATATTTCCCAAAGGCCGTTTTCCAGCTCACCAAGGGTACCAGTAGCCAATATACATCAAGTTTTTAGAAGGCAAAGAACATGAAAACTTGCCAGACACCCGCACTTTATTTCCTTCCTATCATGACTAATTACCAACTTATATTGCAACTCTGATGCAGAAAAGTAAATATGACTCAGAATACCTGTCAATTTTTATTTACAACATGAAACTATGCTCACTCATATTAATTTATTTTATATATATAGAATTACATATATAGATTTAGATATATTATATATAATATAAATAGAAAAATTTATAATATATATCATTTACATATAAATATGAATAGAGAGATTAAGATACAGCTGTGTTGTGATTACACAGCACAAGAAGACTGAAGCAAGATCAATGTGGCGTGAGAAGGGAAGAGTGTCGGCAAACTGAGACCACAATTCTGAGTGAATTGAGCCTAACTTGTGAATAAATTTTAACAAATTTCTGAGAAACTCCCAAGGTTGCGTATTACCTTAGGTACAGCAAAGTTTAGTTTGGTTTAAAAAAAATCTTTTCAGCCATACCTCCCTGTGTGTCTTATTGTGTCTTATTCAAACTCAAGATAGCCTTGTCTATGCTCTGGAACTTCTTCATGACTTTATCAGCAACTGCCACTCTGTGCTTCCTTCCATCGTTGTTAAGTCTTTCCTTCTTATTCAGAATAGTGACCCAGAAGAAAGTAGCATAAAAACTCTTCCTCTACTGAATGCATCAGACTTGTCCAACTCTATATTGATTTCCACATTTTTCCTTATTTTGTTATAATTCTAATAGAGACCTTTGATTTCTCTTTATTCTGTTGGTTCTACCTCTCCACTGATGACACTTGCTCAGCTCATCCATAGACTCAGTAGACAGGCAGCATGAACTATACTCCTCAGAAGAAAAGGGCCAGGCACGGTGGTTACATGTCTGTAATGCCAGTACTTCGGGAGGCTGAGGTGGGAGGGTCACTTGATATCAAGAGTTTCAGGAGAGCCTGAGTAACATACATGCTGAAGAAAAAAAGAAATATGTATATGTGTATATATATGTGTGTGTATATATATATAAAATTTTGTTCAGGTAAGTAAAGAATATTGATATTAGTATTAGTATATAATATCTGAATATTTGACATATAATTTTCTGTGGAAAAATAACAATTTTTTCAATGAAATATTTACTGGGTGGGTAGCACGTTTCACAGACTGCAGAATAATTGAGAGGAATGGCACACACTTGATCAGTGCTATGAAAAGCGCTGGGTGCCTGGATAATTTACCACTAACTGAAAATGATTTTCTGTGTATGTAACTCATCAGTAGCATCATTTGGAAATAGTAGGCAATAACAGCTATAAAGCTAGGTACCTACTGTCATATGCGAAGGATGGGATTAGATTTTCTAATTTAGGTTTGCTCACCATTTCATTCCTCTGACAGCCATAAAACGAAAGTAGCACCATTCTCATTAGATGTATCTAGGAAAAAACAACAGAGTCACAACATGAAACAAATGGAGACTTCTGTAAAACACTCAGCTCATCAGTTAATGCAAACAATCTATAAACTACAATCTCTGAACCTATAGTGGCATGGTATGTCAGCAAATAAGCATCATACATGTACAAATGTAAACTTACAACAAAGTTTTAACCACCCAAGAGGTTCACCTTGCCTGCTGCCTAGATGGAGCCAATTTATCAAGACAGAAGAATTGCAGTGAATAAAGTGTAATGCATGCAGAACCAACTGTGCAAGAGTTTTATTACTGGTCAAATTGTGTCCAGAGTTGGTTACCTCCCGTGGGTTCTTGGTCTCACTGACTTCAAGAATGAAGCCGTGGCCCTTTGCGGTGAGTGTTACAGCTCTTAAAGATGGTGTGTCCGGAGTTTGTTCCTTCAGATGTTCAGATGTGTCCAGAGTTTCTTCCTCCCAGTGGCTTTGTGGTCTCATGGACGTCAGGAGTGAAGCAGCAGACCTTCACAATGAGTGTTACAGCTCTTAAAGGTAGCACAGACCCAAAGAGTGAGCAGCAGCAAGATTTGCCAAGAGTTAAAGAACAAACCTTCCACAGGCTGGAACGAGACTCCAGCAGGTTGCCACTGCTGACGCTGGTGGTCAGCTTTTATTCCCTTATTAGGCCCCGCCCACATCCTGCTGACTGGTCCATTTTATGGAGTACTGATTGGTCCATTTTACAGAGTGCTGATTGGTGCATTTTTACAGAGTACTGATTGGTATGTTTATAATCCTTTAGCTAGATACAGAGCACTGATTGGTGCATTTAAAATCCTTTAGCTAGACACAAAAGTTCTCCAAGTCCCCACACCACCCAGAAGCTCAGCTGGCTTCATCTCTCAAAATCAGTCTCCCTGAGCGTTCATTGATCAGAGTTTTTAAAGATAATTTGGCGGGTAGGGGCTTGTGATGTGGGGAGTGCTGATTGGTCAGGCTGACGATGGAATCGTGGGGTTAGAAGTGAATTTTTCTTGCTGTCATCTGTTCTTGAGTGGGATGGCAGAACTGGTTGAGCCAGATTACCGGTCTGGGTGGTGTCAGCTGATCCATGGAGTGCAGTGTGTGCAAAATATCTCAAGCACTGATTTTAGGTTTTACAATGGTGATGTTATCACCAGAAGCAACTTGGGGAATTCAGACCTTTGGAGCCAGAGGTTGCATGACCCCTAAACTATAATATCTAATCTTGTAGTTAATTGTAGTCCTGAAAAGGTGGACTGATCCCAAGCCAAGAAGGGGGCTTTTCCCGAAAGGGCTAGTATCAATTTTGTTTCAGAGTCAAACCATGAACTGAATTCCTTCCCAAAGTTAGTTTAGCCTAAGCCTAGCAAGGAATAAGGACAGCTTCAAGGTTAGAAGCAAGATGGAGTTGGGGTTGGTTGGGTCTGATTTCTTTCACTTTCATAATTTTCCCAGTTATAATTTTTGCAAAGGTGGTTTCAAAGTCAGTAGATCGATGTTAGTGATGGTAACTAAAGACAAAATGCAACACAATTTTTTTCAATTATAATGTGTTATTTTTAATTACTAATTTTTGAAAGAGGAAAACATATGCAAAAATAATTTTGTGTATAGATCAATAGTTTATTTATTCCCTAAATTCAATGTTTCAATAAATTAAGAAGAAATTCAAGCTATGAAAATTAGAAATGTGGTTATTTCTATGAATAAAATAGTTCCTCTTGAAATTTCTGAATTTGGAAGTCAAATTCTTTAAAAGTTCTATTGCCTGCTTAGGAGGAGATTAAATTCTCTCCATTACTTTTGTATCCTACATAAAACTGAGATGTTTTTACTTTCTCTTATTACTTTTCATTTCATTTCATTTTAGATGTATGTGCTTTTTAATCTCAGCTTTTCTGAAACAAGATACATATGTTCTCACAGGAGTGAAATAAGAGATAAGAATGAAGAAACATTTTGCAGAATTGGTGATGCAGTCATCTTTTGACGGGCATTAGATAGCACAACAGAGTCATTGTTATGTTTTAAGTTGTGCATTTTCTGTAACATGACTCACCAAAGAGTTGCTTTTCTATAATTCTTGTTCCTTTTTCTAATGATAGCTCATATAAATCACAAAGGGTACCTTATTAACATGCTTCAGCAAGGACATTTGACAGAGAAAGGAGCAGCCCTCACAGAGCACACCACTGTACTCACATTAAGTTAACCTGAGAAGGGTGGAATTTTTTCAGATGAATTTCCCCAGTTAATGGTCCTAAAAGGGAAAAACCACGACGTTTTAGAAAAATCCAGGAAAGTGGGCTCTTTAAAATACGGTGGAAAAAATTTTACATTAACATGCATCTCTAAAGATCCTGGCATTACAAATGCAAGCCCATTGTTTGTGTACTTCTTTGGCAAAAATTAAATTCTCTTTAGTTTGGGGTAAATATGTAACTAGTATTTGTGATAACATACTGCTTCAGCCTTCACAAAATGCTCCCACAGACATTACTTTAACTAAAATAATTAATTAAAAAGTCAAATTATCTCTATTTTAAATGAAAATTGTACAATCTTCATTTAAAATAGAGACAATTTAACTTTTTGGCATAAAGAATCTGATGCTCAAAAGTCTTATGTTGTTTGGCCAAAAGAGGAGCCTTCCCCCTCCATTTCCTTTGTTCTTCCCATTCAACCCAGCAAGTCTTACTTATACTTAGCATGTGGGCAAGGTTCTCTACAAATGAAAGGCTTGAGATTCGTTTTATTAATAAATTTGTGCTAAGTAAAAAAAAATATTCAATGTGAATGTTACCAAATTGTGGTGTTAGGAACATTTAAATGACTAGGGTTAGATACTTTAACTGCAATAGAAAAAATAGTTTTTATTTTAAAAATTTCCAATTGCAAATGTAAACAATTTGGCATAATTGAAGGCAAAATACAGTTTTAAGTTCCTAACCTAATCAAGAGATTAAAAAAAAAAAAACTGAGGTTGATACTATGGTTTAACCACAAAGAAGCCATAGAGCACCATATTTTACCTCTTTCTACCTCTAATACATCAGTGGAAAGTGTAAAATATTCATTCGCCCTGGCTGCCTGAAAAGTAGAAGTAACTGGAGAATAAGTTTTGCCCAAGATATGTGAGTAAAAGTCACTGGGTAGGGGTTCCAGAAAAGACTTTAAAAAAAAAAAAACAGATGAAATCAGCTGTTTACCTTTATTTGCCCCTCTTCCATGTGGAATGTACATGCAGTGTTTGAGAGTATAGGATCATTTTGTGACAAGACTGACAAAAGTCCCATGTACAGAATGGGCAATCAGGAAAATGAAAAAATCTGTCTTTGAACAGTCAGTCCAGGCTCCATATTCAATGGGATATATAAATCTTAACCTTTTCAAAACCACCTTTATATAGGATTCTTGTTATTTGAAACCAAAATGAAATTTTAACAAATACAAAATGTGAAATTTGAAATTAGTATGAATAATTTTTTTAAAAAGAAATAAAGAAAATATCAACTTTAATAAGTATAAAAGACATAGGAACCTGAGAGGCAAAGTCTTGCCAATTGCTGCGTAGAGGAGGACATTGATTCTTATATGAAGACAAAGCATTCATTCGGTCTAACTATGATCTGTTATAGACCACATGCTGAATCCGATTGTAACTTTTATGGAAATAAGAAAAATTCAGAATGACAGCCTATGCCAATTTCAGCAAATTCCTCCAAGCAATGGTGGGCCTTCCAGATTTGTTCTATCAAATTTGCAAATGGTAATAGAGATGCTCCTTGTAGCTGCAATCGATGTTGGCTGATTGCTGTAATTTGGAGCCCTGTTTAAAAAGGCAAACTTAGGTTCAGGACAGGTGAATCAAGAAAACAGGAGTCTGTGTATTTGAACAGATTAGAACCTGCAGATAGTGTCAGTCTTACAGGGAGCAAGACAGCCTCAGGCATTTCTTTAGCTTGCTAAAGTGCGCTGCCATTCAAAGGTTTGGAAGTGGGGTGGCAAAAATGGAATTAAAAATTTTGCCTCAGTAAAACTGCATGAAAGAAGTTGCATCAAACTAAAATATAGGTGGAACAGAAAGGCAAATACCCAAGAGCCAAAGCCTCTGACCTTTAAAGAGAAAATACAGATGAAATCTGTGAGTAGTTTCTCATAGATATGACCCCAAACAATTTTACTGAGCACTTACTAATTTTAGGGAAAGCTGAATTGCTAAATAATCACAAATGTAGACCTCAAGAGGCAGGGAATGTTCAAAATGAAGACAAATTCCAATCCCCCAAACTCAGACTAAGAGGGAAAAACATGAGAGACCTCCATAGCCACTAGGAATACATCATCCCCAATGTCACCTCAGATATCACCCAGAGATATCTTATAACTGATAAGGAAGTTGTTTCCATTAGCACAATCAAGGTCTCACTGATTATTTTTTTTCCATTACCAGAGCAGAATTCTCCCTATTCTAAACAGCAGGATTTGATTGTAGTTATAGTTAGGATGTTTTTAATGTCCAATCTTTCCTTTCTGAGTGGGATTTTTTTTATTGCTCATATTTCATGGCTCTCTATCACTGTATATTGCATGCCTTAAAGCAGATAACTTGTCTTTTCAGCTTATATGCTATTAGGTCATTTTCACATCTACAGATATGGGCAGACCAAATGCACATCATCCAGATATTGTAAGCTTGAAGCTGGATGCAATACCTGAATCATACTTTTGGGTGTGTCTCTTGGGAGTGGAGGTGAGTGCATAAACTATTAAATAAGAAATGCAGTATATTTGGATATTAGGTGGTAAAGGGACTGGCAGACATGGCAAGTTACTTCTTCAAAAGGCATTGATAGTCCACATTTTCCTTGCCTTACTATAGCATCTACAAACTTTTCCAATCTATCATGTGACTATAAGTGGTCACGAGATCCTGTTCTAGACAATGGGATGTTTGTTGAAGCAATCTTCTGACCATAAGAACGAACAAGCCAGCCGAGCATGGTGACTCACTCCTGTAATCCCGGCACTTTGGGAGGCCGAGGGAGGTAGATCTCGAGGTCAAAATATCGAGACCATCCTGACCAACATGGTGAAACCCCATCCCTACTAAAAACACAAAAAATAGCTGGATGTGGTGGTGCACGCCTGTAGTCCCAGATACTCGGGAGGCTGAGGCAGCAGAATCACTTGAACCTGGGAGGTGGAGGTTGCAATGAGCCGAGATCGCACCACTGCACTCTAGCCTAGGTGACAGAGTGAGACTCAGTCTCAGAAAAAAAATATAAAAAAAAAAGAAAAACCCATAACATAATTTTTGATGAAACAGGAATATTGAAGGCTCTGGATCTATGATAATATACTTGAAATATCTCACTAGTCCAGGATTTCCTTCTTCTAGAATTCTTGTTGTATAAGGAACACTATAGATATGTTGGTTAACTATTTCTTAATAACAGTGCTCTCCAAAATTCAGTGGCTTAGCCCTCTTGCATCGGTGGATCAGTTAACGTAGGATGCACTCATCTAGGGCAGCTTGACAGGGTGGCTCTACACGAAGAGTCTTCATTGCTTTTCTGAGACCAGCACAATAGTCAAAGCAAATCATTCTCATGGTAATGGTAGAATCACAAGAAAGCAGATGGAAACCCCAAAGACTTCCTTAGGTCTAGAACTGGCATCCTTCTTTCTGTTGACTAAACCAAATCACATAGATGACCCGTCGTCAAAATGTGGGAAACAGGCTTTACCATATTTAGTGGAGGGAACTGCAGAGTCACACAACAAAGGGCAAAGGAATCTAGGAAGTGGTGAGTATTTGAGGCAAAATGTAATTTACCAAAGCTGATGATATTCTAATTTTCTGTTGTACACAAATGAAAATCTAACAGTCACCTATATAACTGTTGGAAGGGTTACATTAGCAAAGTAAAGCAACGAGTACAATGCCAGCAGCATAATAGATAATATTTATTATTATTGTTATTATCATTGCACTTATATCTCCAACACAATCCAATTGAATCACCAAGGAAAAAAAAGCATAAAGTTATAAAATAAACGATTATAACATTATATAACTAATTTTCAACTTTTACAAATTTCATTTTATAATGACATGAATTAATGTATTTTAATTTCAACAAAAACACTAATATAAAACTACAATAAGACTGGAGAATAAAAATATTCCTGATGATTTTGAGCTCTTTTGTTATCTGCCTATTTAAACAATAGTTATAACAAACAATAGCATGTGTTTCATTCATATAAAATAAAAATTGTATTGATAATCAATCTTACTGATAGTGCATTCCTATTGGAAGTTGAATGTCTTATTGACTACTTTTTAAGTCTTCATTATAAACAGTCCTAAAAGCCATAAGATAATACAAATAAACAGCTGGAGTTTTAATATATAACAAGTATGCATTAAAATCATCAAAAATTTGTAAAAATCCAACTTAGCCTTTTTCATTACTTGCTAGGTGAAATTCCTAAAATTGCAAGTAGAGATTGTATACATGTAATACTAAGCTCATATTCACTTGCATTAAGGAACAGATGATAAGAACAGCAGTCATCCAGAAAATAAAATTGTTGCACATGGACTGTCTGACTCTTACACAATCATTACCCTATTGAGTGAATCCAGACTTCCTAAAAGCATGATAAGCATAGTCCACAGCACAAAGAGTCAGCCAGGTCCTATCTCATCAGAGCAAATCTGGTCAGGTGACTGTTTAACAGTCCAGCTGTCCAGACTCTTCTACTAAATTAAACCTACTTGGATTAATCTAGAGATGGAGGCTGTGCCTTTGTCAAAGTCACTGACACCAGGCCTTTGCATGCTCTGGGACCTTAGACTGAATTCAGCATTGTCATTATCACACATTCTCAAGACTGTAGGACAATAACCACATAAGACCTGAGCAGCAGGGGCCATTAACCTGGCAACAGGGACCATTGACCTGGGTCCCATGTTGTAAAGGGGGTTCTCTCTCTGTTTCTCTCCCTCTTTCCTCCTCCTCTCCCTCTCTTACTTTGTCTCTCAGTCTCTCTCCTTTCCTTTTCTCCTAACGCACATGCACACACACACTTAAAAAAAAACACACATGGACTGGTCTGACACTTAGGATCCAATATGCAGCACACAACCAGCACACAATGACTGAGTCATTATAGTCATAACTAGATCCAATGGCAGGACATGACAAGTAACTATGTATCTACTCTTGTGATTAATGCTAATACAGAGGAAAAGGAAACATTTCTCCACATTTCCTGCTGTATGTCCTAGGAACAAAAGGTAATCGTGTCCAAATACCATGGAAGTTTGTGGTTTGGATTGTTGCTGACATTGGAGAGGAAAACTGTATCAGAGTTCCAGAAGGATTTCACTGGTGGGATGCTTAGGTAAGAGAAAAGACAAGTGAATCAACATGTAATCCTTCCTCTCAAATAGCATGAATAAAATCGATTTTGGCATAATTGGATATCATTTCACAGTAACTCCAAACACCTATTTTATTCTTCTCTTTGTGTCCAAAGCTTAGTTCTGGAAGGATTCAAGAATTATCATATTTGCAAAATCATCAATAGCAAAAGGAGAAATACTGTGTAATATTAAACAATTTATATACTCTCAAATGTGTATATTTGTATATTTAGATCAACTTGAATGAAATGTAATAATTGTTAACATTACTAAGCATGTCTAAATATTACTGTAAGAGAGGGCAAACATCATTTTATAAGTGATAAAAGTCAGCTTTTTGGTAGTAATGTGATAATTATAATTTATCATATGTGTGGTTATTTTACAATATTTGAGAATGATAGGTAAAATTCCTGTTAATTTCTGGATATAGGTATTGCTGTAAGGAACTTATTAGTAATTCCAACTTAGTGATAATTTCAGCAGAACAAACTATCTTTAACTGAATATGCATAAAACACCACCAAAGAACCATAATGACTCAAGAAAATTGTTTAATTAGGCATTACTATCATAAGAACACAATTTGTGTAAAGACATCATATTAATAACACCACAATTTTGTTTAAAATAAAAGAAAAACAGGTTTATGGCTAAATACTAAGTAATTTATAAATTACAAGTGCTTATCACTCAAATATCATCAATTAAACAATACTTAAATTCAATTTTTTTGATATTTCAGCCCAATCATATGGAGAGATACACATACATATATACATACACAAATACACACACATTCTATTTTTATTTCTATTTAAAAGGTTCGTTTGCCCTGTTTACTTCCCCTTGCCTGTGGGCAGGGCTGATCTCTTGCGAGGTAGTCCTAGTATCTCTAACTCTAAAAAAAAAAAATTTTTAAGTAAAAATAAATAAAAAAATAAAATAAAAGGTCTTTTTGCCAACATAGAAGATAGAATACATTTTAGAATTTATAATCTGATATATAGCTTTGAAATACATAAGCATTTAATATGTTGACCATCATTTGTGTTCTTGCTTTAGATCTCAAAGAAATTAGAAATATATTTGCCACTGGAGATTTCAATTTGAAAAAGTGGGTAGCAAGTCTTCTGAGGAAAATGAAATAAACCAACTCAGGTTACACAATCCATGGGCATTACATGCTTAAGTCTGTAACTGGCAGTCATAATTTTGGTTTATAAAAGAAGTAGCAATATGTGTTTTGTGATGACCCTGAGATTCCCAGAGGAATAAGAAAAAATATTCTCTGTCCTAAAGGACAGTAGTAATAGAGCCCCTTTTATGGAATATTGAAAGTCACATACTCACATATGCACACATGCATGCATGCATTCATGAGTGCATGTGTGTATATGTACACAGTACACACACACAAACAGACACAATTGAGAAAAGCTTGCTCCTGGGAAAATGTAACTGTCCTAGTAGTCAGAGAATACTTGCATAGAACAGCTAAACTTTTAAGGCCCAGGACAACTTACAAAAGGTATAACAGATGCAGGAGGAAAAGGTGGCCATTAAGGCCTCTGATCATTTTTCCCTTCCCTTAAATTGAGCCTTTTTTTCCCCCTGATGTATTTAAGATATTCATGCAAAGGCAGACCTTCCTCTTCCCCTCCTAGACATATCTGGAAATAGTGAACATTTAGAATTTGATATTGCAATATGCTTTCATGAATAAATATTCAAAGCAGTATTTTGAATTGGACACTTTGGTTTAAATCTAGGCTGCAATATTTACCGTGCTACTTAGTGAATTGGTTATCTGTTGCTGCATAACAAATTGCTCCAAAATATATTGGCTTAAAATAACAGTGATATTTTGTTATCTCTTCCAGTTTCTGTAAGTCAGGAATTTGGGAAGGGTCGGTTGGATAGTAATTGCTTGAAGTTTCTCCTATGATTGCAATCAGATGTTTCTTGGAGCTGCAGTCATCTGAAAGCTCGACTGGAGCTTGCACTTACAAGAGTGTGCACTCAATAGGCTGACAATTTAATGTTAATTAATGATCAGGGTTTCCACTGCTCTGCCCATTGAACTCTTCATGGGGCTGCTTGATTGTGTAAATAGCATGATAGCTGAATTCCCAGAGCCAGAGATCAGAGTCCAAGATGCAAACTGCAATGCTTTATGATCTAATCACCTTTGCCGTATTCTATTGGTCACACAAGGTCAATAGGCCTTGGAGCAGTGTGGGAGGGCACTTTAAAAGGGTAGGAATATGAGGGGGCAAAGATTATTGGGAGCCATAATGAAGACTGGCTGCTACACTTGGAAAATATAGCCAACCACACTAATCTTCAAATTCTGTTAAAATTAACCTATCAATTCCTATCTCATGATGAAGTCATATTAGAGAAGATAAGTTTTTTTTAATGGCCTGGCACATAGAATGGTTCAACACATTTTATCTCTTTCCTACTTCATTTTCCTCTATATACTGTTGTGCATTTCAGCAATCTGCATACCTCTTTTACTTGCCACATTAAAATCTAAGAAATGAAAGGTACATATGAATCCAGATTAGATTTGAGGTTCTAAATTCTGAGAGAAGCAATTTAGGGAAATCATATAAAATTTCACAGCTGGCATATTTTCATCTGATAAATCAGAGTAAATAAAATAATGCCTACAGACTTGCTTTCTCAATGAAGATGTTGTATTCTAGCAATAAAAAATAAATTAATAAGCTCCTTGTGTCTTCTCTTTTGCTAGTACTCTCCCTATGGCCATCTGTTTTTTTTTTTATTATTGTCACTTTGTAATTGTACATATTTATAGGCTACAAATTGATATTTTCATACATATACATGTAATATAATGATCAAATCAGGGTATAGAGCATATGCATCACCTCACACATGTATCATTTTTTTTTTGTGGTGAGAACATTCAAAAGCCTCTTCTAGATATTTTGTAATATACAATATGTTAACCATTATTACTCTACTCTGGAATAGAATCAAGAACAAAACACTGATATTCCCATTTAACACTCTTTTCAACATCATACTGAAAGTCCAGGCTAATGCAATCAGATTTTAAAAAGGAAGTAAAAGGTATATATATTGGGATGGAAGAAATAAAACTATCCTTGTTCACAGGTTACATGATTATTTATATAGAAAACCCCCCAAAATTGACCAAAAAATTTCTGAAATTAACAGCCTATAGCAAGTTTGCAGAATCAAGGTTGATATACAAAAGTTAATTGCTCTTCTATAAACCAACAATGAACATTTGGAATTGGAAATTAAAATACCATTTGCACTAGCAACACAAAAATAAGAAAAAAAGAAAGTATATGTGTATAAATGTAAAAAAATATGTGCAAGATTTGTGTGAGAAAAACTACAAAACTCTGATGAACTAAATCAATCAATATTTAAACAATGGATATAGGAAGACACAATATTGTTAAGATATCAATTCTTCCAAATTAATCCATACATCAAAGTAATCACAATCAAAATTCTAGCAATTTGTTTTGCAGATATATACAAAATGATTCTAAAGTTTACATAGATGGGCAAGAAGAGAGCAAAATTTACATAGAATAGTTAACAGAATATTGAAAAAGACGACCATGGTCATAAGACTGATACTACCTGACTGCAAGACTTACTATAAAGCTACAGTAATCATGACAGTGTGGTATTCATGAAAGAATAGGCAGAAATCAATGAAACAAAATATAAAACCTCAAAATATACTGTTTCTCCCCCTGACACACATACAGGTCAAGTAATCTTTGGACAAATTAACAATGCCATTTCAATGGAGAAAGGATAATATTTTCAACAATTGATACTGGATCATTGGACATTAAAATGCAAAACAAATAAACAAACAAAAATCAAAACAAAAAACTAAACATAGACCTAAACCTTTGACAAAAACTAGCTAAAAGTGAATCATAGATATAAATGCAAGTTGAAAAACTATAAAACTTCTAGAAAACAATATAACAGAAAATATTTGTGACTCTGGATTTGTCTGTATACATATAGATATAAAGCGAAAAGAATGATTCATGAAACTAAAAAAATTATGTCAGATTTTATTAAAATTAAAAACTTTTTTTCTGCTGAAGGGAATAAAATGCAAGACAAAGGCCAGGATAAAGTATTTGCAAAACACATTAGTGATAAAAGATTTGCATTCAAAATACACAAAGAACTAAAAACTCAACACAGTAATAGTAAAACAACTCCATCAAAAAATGGCCAAAGATCTAAGACGACCCTTCATCAAAGATGATAACTAGATGGAAAATAAGTATATAAAAAGACACATAACACCATGTATCACTAGGGAAATTTAATTTAAAATAATAATCAGGTATCACTAGACATCTATTCAAATCGTTAAAATCCAAAACACGGACAAGTACCAAACACTGAGAAGGATGTGGGGCAATTTTCATTTACTGCTGGTGGAAATGGTAAATGGTAACAGCTACTATGGAAGACAGGTTGGCAGTTGCTTACAAAACTGAAGATAGTTTTACCAAATGATCTAGCAATCTCATTCTTGGATATTTGCCAAATTTAGTTGAAAACTTGTCCACTTAAGAACCTGCACATAAATGTTTATAGTAGCTTTATTCATAATCACCAAAAACCTAGAAGCAACTAAGATTTCCTTTAGTGGGAGAAAAGATAAACTGTTGTACATTTATATAATGGGATATCATTAGGCTTTAAAAAGAAGTGAGCTATCAAGTCATGAAAAAATATGGAAAAAACTTGAATTTCTTGTATATTGTTAATTGAAAGAAATTAGTGTGATTTCGAATATGTAACGTTTTGGGAAAAGCAAAACTACAGAGACGTATAAGATTAGCGGTTTCCAAAGTTTCAGGAGGGTACAAAGGCCGAGTTGAAGTGCAGGGGATATTCTGTTTGATACTTTATGGTGGAAATACGGCATTTAGTATTTGTCAGAACCCACAGAACAGCACAATGCAAAGAGTGAAACAAACTATGGACTTCAATTAACAACTACTTATCAATATTGGTTAATTTATTTTAAGAAATATACTAACCAATGCTAGATGTTAATAACAGGAAATCTGTTGAGGAAGGAGACATGGTCACTGTACAGTCTACTAAATTTTTCTGTAAATCTAAAGGTTTTTGTAAAAAAATAGTCTATTAATTTAAAAAGAAATGACTACAAGGTAAGTTCAATTCTTTTACTGCAAATTTTGTTTGTTAGGATGAAGCCCTATTTATGGAATATTCCTCCCAACTCTGGGCACCCTACTGTCATTAGTCATTATTTGGAGTACTGATGGAGTATCACAATTAAATTTGTTTCCAAGTTTTATGCCTTGCTCACTTTATTCCACTCACTTTATTCTGACTTCATACATGTCATTTTATCTTTCTGTCATTTCTATAGCCCTAATATAGTTTAACCTTTCAAAATACGATATAGAATACATTCTTCTGATACGTTGTCAAAAATGATATGGAAAATGACCAACAATGTATTCATCAAAGATCCAATCTGTTGCTATTACAATAAATTTTATCTTGTAAAGCCAGAAAATGTTAATGAATTACATCACTTAACAAAATGTAATGGTGCATTGGAATTTTCAGAAATCCAGTACACATTTAAAAAATCTGAAACTGAATAATTCCAAAATCATTTCAAGGTTTTGTATTACTGTTCCTTTGTGTGCTCTAAATATGTGCCCATCTTCATGTAAAAGGAGTCTATCATTGACTTAACACTTAGTAAAATAGCTTTCTTACTTCTTCCTTGATACATTACTTTTCTTATTTTATTTTATTTTATTTTTTTTTTTTGAGATGGAGTCTCGCTCTGTCGCCCAGGCTGGAGTGCAGTGGCCGGATCTCAGCTCACTGCAAGCTCCGCCTCCCGGGTTCACGCCATTCTCCTGCCTCAGCCTCCCGAGTAGCTGGGACTACAGGCGCCCGCCATCTCGCCCGGCTAGTGTTTTGTATTTTTTTTAGTAGAGACGAGGTTTCACCGGGTTAGCCAGGATGGTCTCGATCTCCTGACCTCGTGATCCACCCGACTCGGCCTCCCAAAGTGCTGGGATTACAGGCTTGAGCCACCGCGCCCGGCCGTTTACTTTTCTTATTGTAGTACTTTTTAAACTGAAGCCTGTCTTTTTTTCCTAGTATTTGAGATTCAAGAAGTCTATATATCTCTAAAAATTTTTACCAATCATATTTGTTTACAATATTTTGGGAGAAATGAATTTGATCATATTCTTAAATGTTTTGTGACCCACAAAATCACTATCTTAGAACATGACAGAAACCCTTATAGAAGGCATAATTTTATCTCAATTGCTACAATAGATCCAAATTTTTCTATCTGAAGATAAAGGCATTATTTCAGTGTATATTTGCTTTACTCCCTGTATGTCAGTTTCAGATGTATTTGCAATTTGTAAAAATAATGCATTGACAAAAGACAAACCAGTGTTTGGAAAAAATAGAACTACCTTCAATTCATAGTCAATGGTGCCTGAGAAACTTCCAGCTGTTTTGCTTTTCTGAAGTAACACTTTTTTAATACAAAATGTTCTAATTTTTATTTCATATTTTTCAAAATAGTATTTTGCCTCCCGTTTTGTTTGTTTTGAAGATGGCTGAGTCTCAAATTAGGGATGCTTCGTCTTGGTGGAATTCACATCCTAGCAAGTCATGGATTTCCCTTTTCCAGTTACCAACCAATAGGATGAAGTAGGATTTTCCATCAAAAGCTTAATTCTTATTCATAAACTGGGTTTTTAATCTAAATTTCCATTTGCTTTTGTAGCCCACTGACTCTACCACTGACTCTAACCCAGATGGGCTATTTTTATGATCTTTTTTATTTCATATAAAACCTAGAGATAGCACTAAGTAGTCAAATATGCACTTCCTTATAGCTCTCTCAAAGCAAAAGGCATTTCCAGGTTCATGTCTAATCACTACAAAAGGCAAGTGAAAACAGAGTAGACGAGAAAATTCAAAATGACCAAGGAGCAATGTTAAAAAATCATGTAACAAAAAGATTCGTTCAAAATGCAAGATAGGTCAAGGATTTTAGTATAATAGTTTAATGTTCTGTCAAATTATATATTACAAGCAACTTTTTTGTTTTGTTTTGTTTTGTTTTGTTTTGTTTTTTGAGACAGAGTCTTGCTCTGTCAACCAGGCTGGAGTGCAGTGGCATGATCTTGGCTCACTGCGGCCTCCAACTCCCAGGTTCAAGCAATTCTCCTGTCTCAGCCTCCTGAGTAGCTTGGGCTACAGGCACTCGCCATCACACCTGGCTAATTTTTGTATTTTTAAAAATCTAGTATTTGAGTTTTGTTTGGTAGAGAAACTATCAAAGAACAATATCAGCTACCTGAAAAAAAAAACTAATAAAATATTCGTACATTTTCCAACTACATATCTGTAAGAATATCTTACAATATTTCAACCAATACAACATATGGTAATACAGTGAACACAGAAATAGATGAGAAATATCAGCTGTATTAGTAGGTATAATATCTAGTTTTCTAGACAGACATTAAGATTCTCAAAAATGTAAATACTGCCTTTATTTGTCCTAATTCTTTCCATTTGGAAAAATAATTTTCTCAAATATGTTTTTATGTTAAAATATAATGGGTTTACTGCTATTTTAAAATGGATTAATAAGACATTTCTCAATTTTAATTTCTAATTTGCTGTACTTTAATAAATATAACTTTTTGGAGTACTTAATCATTTTTAACAATGTAAACAGTCCTGAGGCCTTCAAGTAGCTTAAGAAGCACTGGCCTACACTAAGTGTCCCAGAATTTGGTTGTGAAACAACGAGCTATTTAAGACAATATTCAACTCTCCATCAATCTACCTTAAAGAAAACTTGCCAGGAGATATGACCCATGCCAAAGACAATATTATATTTCCTACTTAAGTGAGTAGGAAATACACCTATTTACATAACAGCAAAGACATCCATGCCTGCTATTTAAAATACCATTTAGTCATTCTAAAATATGAAAACACTACTAAATGTCACAACCATTTGAGAAAAACTAGTAGCATGAAGAAAAGTGACAACTGGATATAAAACCAGAGAAAATAAAACACATGTAACTCAAAAAGCAGAAAAAAAATATATGTATAGACATATATATTAAAACTTTTTTAAAAGATTAAAAAATATATGATTTCTATAAACAACAATGGGATGATAAATGAAAAGGAAAAGAAAAGGACAAGGCAGAAATTTTACAAAAACGTATTATATATGTCATATGTATCCCATATATGGATTCTATATGATCACCAACATTTTAAAAAGGAATAAGATTCAATAATTTCCACAGAGTATGTATTAGTCCATTCTCATGCTGCTAATAAAGACATACCCGAGACTGGGTAATTTATAAAGGAAAGAGTTTTAATTGACTCACAAGTTCAGCATGACTGGGGAAGCCTCAAGAAACTTACAATCATTTTGGAAAGGGAAGCAAACACATCCTTCTTGATATGGTGGTAGCAAGGAGAAGCGCCAAGCAAAAGGGAGAAAAGCCCCTGATAAAACCATCAGATCTCGTAAAAACTCACTCACTATCATGAGAACATCATGGAGGCAACTGCCCCCATGATTCAATTAGCTCCCACCTGGCCCCTCCCATGACACGTAGGGTTTATGGGAACTACAATTCAAGATAAGATTTGGGTGAGAACACAGCCAAACCATATCAGAGTATGACCTCATAAAACCAAAGAAAAGCAAAAATGAAAGCATAAATGATGACAGGGAAATGTTAAACCCAAGAAATTAAAGAGTTCCAAATAGGAAAGAGAAATATGGGAAACAAGATTATGTCAAAGAAATAATGAATTTCCCAAAATAGAAGAGAAACATCAGGCTTCTAATCAAGATAGTCTTGAGTTTACAAATGTATATATTCATCCCAAATGATACTAACAGTGCATTTTTTTTTTGGAAAATTAAAGAGGTATAGCTATGTCGAAAACCCAGAAGAAAAATAAATCACTGTAGGTCAGAAATTATAAATCAGGCACTAAAGCCTCCGATATGTTTAGCATTAAATTCAGTAACAGGCAGAAGATGCTGGATGTTTGGCCCTTCCAGAATAACTGGGCCCCAAGAGCTCTCCAGAGATGATTCGGAGAGGAAAGAACCAGGTTCGCAATATGAAATCTGTGACTGAAATGGACTTTCTCCATCCATAAAAGACTCTGAGCATAACTATAATTATTCTCTGTAGGTGTGACCTGTGAACTCAATTTGGCAGAAGGCATGGAGACAGATGATCAACCAGGATGTATGCCAACTGAATTGCTGGACCAGAAGTGGATAGGAGATATCCCTACTGTATCCATGGGACAGGCACCAAGAATCTTAAATTATTGACTGAGCTGGAGATTGGGCAGGTGGAAGAAAATACAATGAGAGGACATGAGAGAGGAAACAGAAACACAACAAACTAGAATTAAGCCTTCAAGATGGGTCACCAAGTGAATACTATAAAGCACCTGAAAAACAAAATAAAACAACACTAAACACTGGAGCCAATAAAATTAATAATCTCACCAGTGTGAAAATAATATCTTTGAAACAATAGCTTTAAGGTAAATATTTTTAAAGTCATTAAAGAGATAAAAATGACAACTGTAAAAGAAATGAGTCATTTTCAGAAAACTGAGGAAGAAATCAGTCAAAGCCAGATGTAGAAGGAAAATAACCAATTAGAAACATGAAATATAAACATATTTGTAAGCAAATTTAAATAACAAATAGAAAGTACCCTCTAGCCTTGTCCAACAGAATTTTCTGCAATGATGGAATGATTCTGCACTGTCTAATATGGTAGTCATCAGTCACTTCTAGCTATTGTGTAATTGAAATGTATCCATTGGGACTGAGCAACTGAAATTTTAATTCACTTAATTATAATTAATTTAAATATGTTTAAATAAGAACACATGCTTGGTATCTACTTTACTAGACAGGAGAGTCAGATAAAACATAGTCAAAAAAGGAAATTGTTGTATGAGAAATAGCACATAAGAATTTGTCCAGAAAGTGATATAAAGAGATGGATACAAAAACATAAAATTATAAATATATATATTATATATAAATATATATATGAATTTTATATAAATAAAAAATTATAATAGATTGAGGCTTGAACATATGTCTAAATAAATTCCCAGAAACAGGATATAGGGAGAATCCAGGAGAACAAATATGTGAAGAAATAATGGCTGAAAATTGCACAAAAAGTAAAAGAGGGTATTTCAGGTTGAAAACATGCCCTGTAATTAAGAAAATAAAGACACATCTAAATTTACCCCAGTGAAACTGCAGAATAACAAAGGTGAAAGGAAAGAGAAACCCTAAAAATTACAAAAGAAAAAGTACTCACAATTCAATGACACCTAGAGTAACAGAAAACTTTTCATCAGAAACAACGTCGACCAGAACAAAGCAGTTATGTCCGGAATGAAGAAAAATAACCAGTCTTCAGTCAAACTCTTGTTTAAGTGTGAGGGTGAAATAATGATTTTTCTTCAGAAAAAAATACAAATAAGAGTATTTATGTCCCATATGCCCTTCATGAAAGAAGTCTTGAAGGATCCATTTCAACATGAAGAAATGGTTACTCCAAAGAAGAACACAAGAAACAGAAGGATCTGAGAAATATGTAAGAAACATTGGTAAATTTAACTATTGCATCTGTTATGTTGTAAGTAACAGACTTCTGAGTCAAACTATTTCAGAAATAATAAAAGAATTCTCTGTGTCAAATAACTGGAAAGTTCTGAGAAATAGAAATTTCTGAGCAGGTTGATCCAGTGGCTTTACAACATATCCAAGCAAATATCTATTTCCCCTTTCTTTCTTTCTTTTACGATCCACAAAGTTGTCTTCATCCTAAATATGGGTTCTTTGTAAGGGTGACATCTTTTATAGTCATAGGATGGATGCCAGAAGTGTTACATGGATTCACTCTCACACATTGCAGAAGAGTGATAAACTTCAGTTTTATTATGATTGAATAACCTTAGTATCCATCACTGTGAGTAATGCCATGTGCTGATTGTAGTACATTTGGGATAACTGGACATCTTACTGTGTCTTGAGGGGCTAAATTACCTTTATTTTATAAAGACCTAGGCCTAACTGTTTAGGCTTTCAAACACACTCTTAAGTGTATTGGTATGGATATTAGAGAGGAAATAAATATACTCATTTTATTTTTGTTATTGTAACAATATATCATTCAATTTCTATTCTTGAAAACAGTTGGAATTAAAATTGTAGACTATAAAAAGAAAAATAGCTGGAGTATTTCAGTAGGTTTTTTTTTTAAAGACTGTCTTGTTTTGGTTTGGTGTGTTTTCTGTGAGGATATAAATGCTGAGTCAATTTAGAATTATCTCAGACTTATAAAGTTTGATCTCTGTGTTAAAAATGTACGAATACACATTGAAGACTAAAAATAAAGTTTGTGGTTTATAATAAAGAGACAAACAGATAACAAAGAATGTTTGAAATCTACCCAAATGTAAAAAATAAAATAATGGAGTAAAAAAATACGTGATAAATGGAAACCTCAAAAATATTTGACTGAAATATGCCCAACTATATTAGTAACCAAAATAAATATAAACATATTTAATTCACCTATGAAAAGACAAAGAACATACAATTTTAAAATTCTAGTAATCAACTCTACATGAAAAATGCATTAGACAAAAAACAACTATACCTCACAAGTGTTACCCAACAGAAAATGGATGTTACAATTTTAATATCATAAAAAAAATTTAAGGCAAAACATTAATAAAGAGAAAAGGCACACAATCAGATAGTAAAAAACAACAATAAGGAGATATCTCAACCACAAACACCTATGGTCTTTATAATATTGTTTAAAATTATGCAAGGCAAAATTGATAGAATTAGTAGGAGAGATTGTGTAATTCACATTCATGCTTAGGAATTTTTAACCTAGTTATCTCAGAAAATTGTGGATCAGAAAAACCCCAAAATTTAGTTAAGTCACAGAAGATCTAAACAATGTAGTTAATACATGTGATTTAATAGCTTTATATGTAACCCTGTGCTACAGGGAAAGCCTGGAAAGCCACAGTCTCTAGGTAAAATATACTTTACCTTTGAAGGCCACTGGGATCAAGGGTCAGTAAGCTGGAACTCAGGAAAAGAGAAGAGATTAGGAAAATATTGTTAGTTAGGAGAACCTGGATTCTAGCAGCCTGGTTTCAGGACTAGACTGTGGGCAGATGGCTAGGAATGGACTCCTTATGGAGCAGATGGTTGAATAGGAATACAGGGTCTGATCACCAATTTAAATTTTTTCATGTTTTGTTCTATAACTCTCTGTTCCCCTCAAACTTCAGTAAAGTTCTTTTATATATAACAAATATTTTTAGTAATAGTGCTTTGCAAAATAAAAGGGGGATGAGTATGTTCACCTTAGGAGTAATGTGGATAAAACCAAGCAGATTCTAGCAATAGGTAGAAGGAAAGAACAGATAAGCCTGAGTGAACCCAGATAGAGAAACCATGATGACTACCAGGACCCCATGTTCTCAGGAATATGGGTGAGGGATGACAAAGACTTCTAGCAGCTGTGGGGATTAGTGTTCAGATTGTTCTCTTAGAATAACAAATCAAAGAGTAACTCCTTGGTAGGGACATTCAGGTTATACATCCATAAAGTATCTCATTTACTTGAAGAACATGGCTTAGTAAACTCAAGGGAAGCCTGTTTTGTTGTAGAAACAGATTTTCAGTCTGACATGCCTGAAATAAATTTGCCACAAGCTGTGTCTTTGCTACACATAAAAGTGTACTTCTATGTCTTTAGAGAACTAAGCCAAGGACACTATGTTTCCTATTTAAGAAAGAAATGTAGATTTCTCATTAAAAGGCAAAGCCATCATTTCAAAAAGATGAATTAGACAGTACTTTAAAAAGAATTCCAGGTGGTTAAGGCACTTAAAACAAGTCTAACAAAATGTCTTGGCTTTAGGCCCAAATAATTTTAATTCAATTGTGAAAAGCATATAGTTTTGCTTCTTAATTCTTGATTCTTAAGATTTTATTCTTACATGTACACAAAGGTAAGTAACAGCAGCTCACTAAACTTTTAAAACTTAAGAAAAAAATCTCAATTTTCATCAATTCAAGGTGAAGTTGGAAGGACAATGTAGACAATGTATTGTATATTAAAGAAGAAAAACTTATCAATTAATTTGGACTTCATTCTTCAAGTCTTTGAAGTTGATTGGCAAAGCAGAACTCTATCAACCTAATTCATACCTGCCTTAGAACTTGATTTGTGCATCTTTAGCAATGAACCTCATCTATGCAACACTTGTTCTGGAGTTGTAGAATTGATAGAATGTGAATCTACTCCCTGGTTCTCAGTAGCAGGTTTGTTGCTGCTGCTTGCCTTCCCGATCTGAAAACACTAAACAAGACCCCTAAGCAGTTCCAAATTTTCAATGGGTTGCAACACCTGAGAAATAACTAATTGATCCTTCTGTCCAAGATGATAGTCCTTGAGAAATTTTTGACAGTTGAACAAGTTCCAGCCAGTTTAACACAATGTGTTTCCATTTTTTTTACACCTTCATAAATGAGCTGACGGACTTCATTCTGCGGCAAGTCAATCACAGGGAAAACCCTCTCATAAGCTACTGATGAGAGAACATGGGAAAATCAGTGTACTTAATCATCATTACAGAAAAATTATTTACACAATATTTCCTAATAAGTACATTATCTTTGCTCCAAGTCAAAGTATCATCACATCTGAAATGGTTATATATTTTAAACAACTCATATAAGATCTTAGTTTGCATAGCAAAAATATCAATTTTTCTGGTAGGTTGACCTTAAATGAGTCATAGCAGACAAACAATATGATGCTACAGCCCACTGCTTATCATAAACTGTCATCAAACAGGGACTGTTCTCTGTGCAAACAGCATCTGAACCAGGCCACAAGACCAGAAAACCAATCAATACCTACAGGTGAATCAAGGAATGAATGACACTACAATAGCCTTTCAAGAAATTAGAAAAGATGTGTAGTAAATTCAAAGTGCTGTCACATTATTCATTCATTCATTCATTTAAATTGACCCTATTTTGCCTGATATGAGAGAGGAGAATTCAAGTTCATGTCCTAAAGATTATTTTGGAATCACCTTGGATGAGTTATTTAACCTCATGATTCATACGTTTCTCTTTCACAAAATGAGGCCAATGATAATACATGTCTCACTACCTAACCATTTTTTACAAGAGCCAAAACAAATAAATAAATTAACTGGGTATAAGAGTCCTTTATTAATTACATGGTATTATGCAGACTTAAATTAAAGCTAATTTCTACAAGATTATTTCTAACCAAGTAGGGTTCTTGTCATAGCTCTCCCAATAGCTATGTGTAACTCTCTAGTTAACTAATTATAGTTGTTACTTTATAGGAAATATGTGCCATTGATTTACTTCCCCAACAGCTAATATTTTCTGTTTAGAGACATATACCTCAAGAGTGAGACAGAAAAACAAATAAACAAGCCCACGTATATGATACATTAAATACAATTCAAACTCCGGAAATACAGCTGATCCTTAAACAATGTGGAGTTTACGAGTACTGACCCTCATGATGCAGTCAAAAATTCACATATAACTTTTGATTCCACAAAAACTTAACTACTACTAGCCTACTAGAAGCTTTACTGGTAGGATGAATAGTTGATTAACACATATTCTTTATATGTACTACATACTATATTCTTGCAATAAAGTAAGCTAGATAAAATAAAATCCTATTAAGGAAATTATGAAGAGAAAATACATTTACTATTCATTACATGGAAATGGATCATTAGAAAGGTCTTCATTCTCATCATCTTTATGTT
Source organism: Macaca nemestrina (assembly GCF_043159975.1). Lineage (NCBI taxonomy): Eukaryota > Metazoa > Chordata > Mammalia > Primates > Cercopithecidae > Macaca > Macaca nemestrina. Next base: position 58,997,128 of record NC_092128.1, on the reverse strand, counting down.
GAGTAGGCTGAAAAGGAGGAGCCAGAGGAGGAGTTGGCTTTTACCATCTCAGGGGTGGCAGAGGTGGGAGAAAATCTAGATATAGGTGGACCCCCACAATTGAAATCCATATTGTTCAAGGGTCAAGTGTATAGGTTTCCATTATCAGGATCCTAGGAAACATTCATGTTTTACCATGAAAAGAAATGTGGGGATATAAAAGAAATTATGGCTGCCTAAACTTATTGAGGTACTGAACAGAGTTCAAAAGCTTGGAGAATACAGGGTTAGGTTTCGAAGTTTCTTTATTCCCCGAAATTTGATATATTACGTTGTATATAAATGCATAAATTGTCTTCTTATCAGAAGATCATCTGTTGTTTATCAAATGCTCTGTTTTCCAGCTCCCAAAAGATTACGAATCACTTGCTTAATGATAACTGGATAGTAGATATAGAAAATTAGTCATAAAAAAAGATTATCATTTCAGTTACCAAGTCACGGGCCTTGGTACTTATATAAAATCTTTGCACAAAATGAAGCAATACTCTATTATTTATTTATTTCCCTCTTTTTACTTTATCTTCCGGTAGAGAATATTGAGGCAATATAGTCTTTGACAATACACCGTGTTCAATTGAATTAATATAAAATTATGGAAGAATTTTAGCCAAGATTTCTTATAGTGTCCATAACTAAATATTACATTTTAATGACTAGCCCAGTAGCCCTTCTCACAATGATATAAGATTTAAATATTGCCTAAAAAGTACTTAGAGTACTGAAGGAATAATAAAAAATATAATAAATTACTGTATTAATATTTTGTGCTGTATACCTTTTTGGTTTTCTGTGTTCTCTTTTATAGCTTCTGCTATGGGAGTTTAGAGAATCAATAAAATTTGCGCACACAAGAAAAAACGTTTTCATTTTAGAAATTGCCACATTATGGAATTCAGAGAAGTTACCTCATAGAGCCAATTGATTTTCAAATTTTCTTTCTTAAGTCATTGTATTCTCAGGTCATATCTCCTCAAGTTTGCCTTTATAGTTTTATGACAGAAAGTCATAAGAAAGTATAAAACATTTTTCAGTTGGTTTCTGTATCTGCTTGTCACTATTGTTGGAAAAGCACTCAGTGAAAAGCTCACACTATGCTCTTGTTTTGTAAGGCACGGAACTAAATAAAGTGAAGATTTTTATATTTTTGTTTATAATCGTCTTCCTAAAAACTGTAAAAATTGGTTAAAAAGCCATGTAATTTTACAAAAAAGAAAAAGTAAAGTGTTCCTCCTTCAAGTCACCATGAATGACAGAGAGAATTAGGATGGGGAAGTTGGCAGTAGAAGCATCTTCTTCCAAAAAGTTTATTAAACAAAATACCCCCTAATAACTGAAAAAGTTCACTGTGCAAACACATCAAAAACAAGATTGAAGATGATGTAGAAGACCATGTGATCAACTTATGCTATGTTTTGTACTTTCTTACACTTATGTTAATTTAGAAAATATTTAAGATAATTTAGAATTAACATATATTCTATTTAAAATTAGTTAAAATTAAATAACTTTCTTGTTCAGAAATCATTTGGTTTCAAGGAAGAGAAATCCTTTAAAATTCGGGTCAATTAGTATAGGCTCCAGGAACAATCTTGGCATGTCTATTTGCGAGCTATATGCAGGTATTACATGGATGAGAAATTCATCAGACGGATTTGTTCTTTCTTCTCTCTTCTTATCTTTCTTTTCTCTTAATAGTCCACTGAATTTTTGCTCCTAGTACTTTAAGTTCTAGGATAGATGTGCACAACGTTCAGGTTTATTACATAGGTATGCATGTGTCATGTTGGTTTGCTGTACCCATCAGCTCATCATTTACGTTAGGTATTTCTCCTAATTCTATCCCTCCCCCAGCCCCCCAACACCCAACAGGCCCCCATGTGTGATGTTCCCCACCCTGTGTCCAAGTGATCTCATTGTTCACTTCCTACCTATGAGTAAGAACATGCGGTGTTTGGTTTTCTGTCCTTGTGATAGTTTGTTCAGAATGATGGTTTCCAGCTGCATCCACGTCCCTGCAAAGGACACGAACTCATCCTTTTTTATGGCTGCATGGTATCCCATGGTGTATATGTGCCACATTTTCTTAATCCAGTCTATCATTGATGGACATTTGTGTTGGTTCCAAGTCTTTGCTATTGTGAGTAGTGCCACAATAAACATACGTGTGCCTGTGTCTTTATAGCAGCATGATTTATAATCCTTTGAGTATATACCCAGAAATGGGATGGCTGGGTCAAATGGTATTTCTAGTTCTAGAACCTTGAGGAATCACCACACGTTCTTCCACAATGGTTGAACTAATTAACAGTCCCACCAACAGTGTAAAAGTGTTCCTATTTCTCCACATCCTCTCCAACATCTGTTGTTTCCTGACTTTTTAATGATTGCCATTCTAACTGGTGTGAGATGGTATCTCATTGTGGTTTTGATTTGCATTTCTCTGATGACCAGTGATGATGAACATTTTTCTCATGTGTCTGTTGGCTGCACTTTGAGAAGTGTCTGTTCATATACTTTGCCCACTTTTGGATGTGGTTTTTTGTTTTTTTCTTGTAAATTTGTTTAAGTTCTTTGTAGATTCTGGATATTAGCCCTTTGTCAGATGGGTAGATTGCAAAAATTTTCTCCCATTCTGTAGGTTGCCTGTTCACTCTGATGGTAGTTTCTTTTGCCATGCAGAAGCTCTTTAGCCACTTTTATTAGTGTGGGCTGAGTAAATGTTTTCAACCCAATAATGTCAGGGTTGGCCATATGTAAACTCCTGAAATAAAAAAAGCCAAACCAAAAATATTAAATCTGGAAAAAGTGTTGTTCAAAGCAGAACGAGAAATAATTTCCCAGACAAACAAATGCTGAAGAAGTTCATCACCATTAGATATGCCTTATAAGAACTGATAAGAGATTCCTTCAAGTTAAAACGTAAGGACACTAGACAGCAATAAAAAAGTACACAAAAATGGAAAGTTTTCTTGTAGAGGTAAATATATACATGGTACAGAATCATGTAATACTGTAAGGGTGGCAGGTAAATCAGTTTTAATTCAGGTGTAGAATTTAAAAATGGAGGCATGAAAAATATAATTATAAAATTATGCTAATGAATACAAAATATAAAACGATATAACTGTGACTTTGATAACATGAAGTGTGGGAGGGAGACATAAAGGAGTAGAATTTTGGTATGCAGTTAAACTTAAGTTGTTATCAGTTTAAAATAGATTGTTATGACTATAAGGTGTTTTATGTACGCCCCATAGTACCATGAATAAAATACCCATAAAAGATGCACACCAAAAATAAAAAAGCCTGACAAAGTAATCAAAGCCTGTCTCTACAGAAAAATCAATAAGACACAAAAAACGGCAGTAAAACAAATTGAGAAAATAACTATAAGACACACAGAAAACAAAGGATGGCAATAATAAGTTCATCCCTATCAGTAATTATTTTAAATGTAAATACCACAATCAAAAGATTAAGAATGATTGAAGGGTTAAAAGCAATATCCAGCTATGTGCTGTCTACAAGAGATTACTTTATTTATTTGTTTTTTTTCTTTTAGAGACAGGGTCTCCCTGTGTTGCCCAGGCTTTTCTCCAACCACTGGGCTCAAGCAGTGCTCCTGCCTTGGCCTCCCAAATTGAGAATCACTTTAGATATAAGAACACATGTAGGCAGTCTGGGCGCAGTGGCTCATGCCTGTAATTCCAGCACTTTTGGAGGCTGAGGCAGGTGAATCACTTGAGGTCAGGAGTTTGAGACCAGCCTGGTCAACATGGTGAAATCCTGTCTCTACTAAAAATACAAAAATTAGTTGGGTGTGGCGGCACGTGCCTATAATCCTAGCTACTCGGGAGGCTGTGGCAGGAGAATTGCTGGAACCCGGGAGGTGGAGGTTGCAGTGAGCTGAGATCATGCCATTGCACTCCCGCCTGGGTGACAAGAGCAAGACTCTGGGAAAAAAAAAAAAAAAAAAAGGCAGAAAGTAAAAGTATGGTAAAAAGTACTCCATGCAAATGGTAACTATCTATTCAGCATGGTACTGGAAGTCCTAGCCTGAGTAATCAGGTAAGAAAAAGAAATAAAAGTCATCCAAGTACAGAAGGAAAAAGTAAAATTATCCCTGTTGATAGATGACATGTCTAATATATAGAAAACCGTAAGAATTCCACAAAAATACTGTTAGAACTAATAACCTACTTCAACAAATTTCCAGGATACAGTATTAACACTCCAAAGTCAGTAATGTCTTACATTAACAGTGAAAAATATTAAAAGTAAATAAAAGAAAACAATATCACTGACTGTAGCATTAAAAAATAAAATACTTAGGAATGAACTTAATCAAGGAGGCAGAAGATTTGTGCACCGAAAAGTACAAAACATAGATGAAATAATTAAAGGTACAAATAAATAGAAAGACATTTGTGTTCGTGGATTAGAAAACTTAATATTCTCAAAATGCCCATACTTATAACTCCAATGCAATCCCTATCAAAATCCTAATAGCATTTTTTTTCCAGAAATAGAAAAAATACTAACTTCATGTACAACAGTAATGAAAACATTGTGGGAGTGGCAAAATCCAGGTATGCAGACAAGTGGAATAGGAAAGAGAGCCCAGAAATAAACTCTCACTTAACATGGTCAAATAATCTTTCACAAAGGTGCCAAGGCTACACAATGGGAGAAAGGACAAACTCTTCAACAAATGGTGTTGGGGAAACTGGATATCCACATGCAAAGGATAAAGATGTCCCACTTTACTAATGTTCAACAAGCATAGGAAAAGATGCACAATGACACTAATAATGGGGGAAACGCAAATCAAAACCATAATGAGATGGGATCTCACACTCATTAGGATGGCAACTGTCTGAAAAACAACATAACAAGCATTGGTGAGGATGCGGAGAAACTGGAACCTTTGTGCACTATTGGTAAGAATGTAAACTAGTGTAGTGGCTATAGAAAATAGTATGGAGTTTCCTCAAAAAATTTAAAATATAACTACCATATGATTTAGTAGTCCTACTTCTGAGTATTTAATCAAAAAATTGAAACAGGGTCTCAAAGAGATATTGAACATCCATATTTATTGCAGCTTTATACGCAATAGTCAATACGTGGAAGCAACCTAAATATTACGGTTAAAGACAATGTGATATATACGTAAAATGGAATACTATCTGGCATGGAAAAGAAGGAAATCCTGTCATAAGCTACAATATGGCTAAATATTAGGAACATTATGCTGAGAGAAATAAGCCAGTTATAAAAAGACAAATATGCATGATTCTACCTACATGAAGTATGTAAAGTAGTCAAATTCTTAGAAAGAGAAACAAAATGAATGCAAAGTTTCAGTTTGGCAAGTTGAAAAAGTTCTACAGATCTGTTGTGCAACAATATGCATACAGCTAGCTTTATTGCACTGTACACTTAAAAATGATTAATATGGCAAATGATATGTTCTTTGACTAAGATTTTTTTAAAAAATTAGAGTAATAGTATATGCATCTTCATAGGTATGAAATAAAGCAATTTATGGTTTGAAAGAAGGTAAGATGTCTGTGTCTCACTCAGTATCCTGTACAGGCTCCCAAGCCAACACACATTAGTTCCCAAGGGACCCCTGCTCAGAACCTGAACTTTAGAAAGCCTAAGGTGTCACAAACAGACACACTCAAAAAATTTATTATGGAACACACGAGTGCTCTCTCACTGCAGTTCTGGCACTCAGCATAGACAGGACAATCTTGTAATCTTACAAACTCACTCTCATGATGAACACTATTCAAGTATGTCCAAGATAAATGTTTCTCCACATATTTTGTCCCCAGCTCCTCAAAACAAAAAGTGTCCCAATCAAAATGTCATGGAGGTTTGTGAGAGTGGAAATGAAAAACACAAAATAAATATAAAATCCTTTCTCTCAGAAGGCATAAATGCAATAGATTCTCAAACAGTTAAATATTATTTCCATGTGAATTTAGCTGACCATTGACTTGCTTTTCTTTATGTTTGATTTTAATATGCAAACATGATATGTGGGTAGCAGCCAGTGGCACACTACAACTGATGTACATGGAGGATGAGAAATACTTTACAATATTAACACAATTCTTATTATTCCTAAATATGCATATATGTACATCTTAGATAACTACAAGAAGCAGGATACTTATTTTTCACAATTACAGTCAGATGAATATTGAATGCTAGAATTGTGAATATTTTATTTTTAAACATTTTTAAAATCTAAGTAAAATTTAAAAATAAATGTTTCAGCATTATTTAATTATTGATCTTATTATATTAAGTATTTGCCTATTAGTTTTAATAAATCCTGTTGAAGATTTCAGAACTGTAACTTTTGAAAATATAATGAAAATATTTGTATTGAATTTTATATTATTTTACTACTTAATAAAATATTTTCAAATTTTGTATGCTTGGAATATAATTACAGTTTAAGCACAAATATGTGACGAGCAAATGAATAAATAAGGTAGTGTTGGCAATATGAATTTCCAACAAAGTAGACCTCAAGAAAACAGGGGCATTTTATATTGATAAAAAATTTACTGTTACAAATGTATGAACTGTGGATCTTCATATACACAATAACGGTATCAAATGCAGAAATAAAAAGTTTAGAAATACAAAGAAAAATGGATAGAAATTCTATTATTACAACATATTGTAACAAACCTTTTGGGTCAAATAGAGACAAAGAAAGCAAGAAGCAAGTAAATATATAGTAGTTTTAATAGTATGAAGTAGCCTACTTAAGACATAAAGTTAACACTCTCATCTTTATAGTGACCATTTCTCATTTTCTACCATCTAAAAAAAAACTACTAATAATTCTGTCAAAACCTTGAAATGATTCTTATAATATTAATTTAAACACAATGCAATGAATCTAGAAACAAGTTTTTGAAGTTCTAACACAACAAAAGTCTAAAATATCCCACTCATTAAAGAAAAAAACTCTAGAACTGTGTAACTATTCACTCAGAAGTAAAATTTAAATTATAATTTCAAATATTTATACTGTATATATCAGCAGACAAAATACTTGCAAATATGACTAACATTCATATTATGCAACATATTAATCATTCCAAATTAATATCCTTAAATTAATTAATAGGAGCTGAAAAAGGCATTAAAATTATGATCTTCAGTACTGCTTTCAGGATTTATAGTGGGATGGAAGGTGATATATCTTAAACCAACAGCCAGAATTCACTAAAGATGGATCTTTATTATTATTTTTATTACTATTGAAAATGCTCCCTCTCATCTTTATTATTTAGCATTATGTTTGGAGGATCTAGTTTAAGCATTATGGCATATAAAAACGAGGTGAGAAAACTAAGATAATTGTTTTGATGAACAGTGATGACTACCAGTTCCTAAAATACTGGATATGGAACTAAAGCAAGGACTAGGGGACAAGAAGTCATTTGATGCTATAAACATTATTTCCATGCTTCAGTCTTTTTTTTTTTTTTTTAATAAAAATACCCAGAAGTCATCATTATTACTTAACATCATTCTGAAAGTTCTGGACAATGTAATACTTTGTAAAATAGAAATAATGGAGGAGAATAATAATATCACTGTTGGCAAATTATATAATTATATACTTAGAAATCATTGGAAAAATCAGATTTATTAAAAATTAAGCAAAATTGCTGTTTTTAAAAATACCAAAAAAAGGATTTTGTTTATACCAGTTTATATTATTTTATAACTAAAATAATCATTTCAAAAAGAAAATAAATCTTTCAAAAAGTAATAAACAAAGCATTAGAAATAATTCTGTTTTGTTTTGTTTTTTTTGAGTCGGAGTCTCGCTCTGTCGCCCAGGCAGGAGTGTAGTGGCATGATCTCGGCTCACTGCAAGCTCAGCCTCCCAGGTTCAGGCCATTCTCCTGCCTCAGCCTCCCAAGTAGCTGGGACCACTGGCATTGCCACCACGTCTGGCTAATTTTTTGTATTTTTAGTAGAGACAAGGTTTCACCATGTTAGCCAGGATGGTCTTGATCTCCTGACCTCGTGATCCGTCTGCCTCGGCCTCCCAAAGTTCTGGAAGAAATGACTGCATCCAATTTTTAAAATTTATCCTTTGGAAACTTTGAATACCTAAAATGTCTTGTCTTCTCAAAGTACACCGTGTGTCTAACCAAAATCTCAATCAAAATATGTGTATGTGTATGTGACGATAATGTATAAATTCTAAATATTCTCAGGAACAAAAACTGGCCTATAATAGGTAAGAAATTATCTAATATTTGAATATTAAGGCAAAATATTATTTACCACATATCACATAGTATTACAAAATTACAATAAAAATAATTGATAGTGTTATCACAAATGACACATTATAATTCAATGTGGAATAGATAAAAATAACAAAGGTTGTTAAGAAAAAGTGACCATTTAGAAACACACAATTAGAGTATCTAGTCACTTCAATCACTCAACTAAATTTCAAAATTAACTGTTGAAAATTAAAAGGTAAAGGTGATGATGTTGGGCTCTATTTAATTGCTCCCTAGATAGGAAATAGTAAATGTTTTTAGTACTCATGAAAAGAAATGCTGGCAAATTTGATTATATAATATTTAAAAGATTCTTGCTATTCAAGTATCAAAACGAAATTAAATTTAGAAGCTTGCAATAGAGATGAAAGAAATATTACATACCTTGTTATATAAAAATTCTTACACATTATTATAAAAATAGTACTCAGTATGAGAAGATGAGCAGGTCATTCAAAATGGAACATACAAAGGGTAATGTACATTTGGTTAAAAAAAGAAAAAAGAAACATTTTCACCAATACACAGGAATGCAAATTTAAAGCAATAACATAATATATATTTTTTTCACTTAGGACATTTTTATGTAATATCAGAACTAACACTCAGTGCTAATGAAGATATAATAAAATAAGCTGAGGAAACAGGCCCAAACTCCCTTAAAAGCAATTTGTCAAAATATATTGTGCTTGAAAATGCTTCTCACTTTTATTTAGAAATTCCTTTTCAAAATGTCTGTCCTCAGTAAATAATTAATGTTGTCACAGACTTTTTATGAAACAAAATTTTGGAAGCAACCCAAATGTCCAAAAATGTGAAATTATTTTACAAATTATAATGTATCAAGAGAATGAGGTATTATCTAATATTTAATGCCATGCTCAATAAATGTTTCTTATAGTTCTGGAGTCAGAAGTCTAGCATCAAGGTGTTGGCAAGGCTGTGTTCCTTCCGCAGACATCAGAAGAATTTCTTGCTTTTTTAATTTCTGAAGAGCATCTGCATTGCTTGGCTCTTGGCCCCTTCCTTGAATTGTGTCATCCTCTGGTTTCCACTGGCACATTTTCTATTTCTCACTTTGATCATCCTACCTCCCTCTATATAAGAACTCTCTTATTACTTTGGGTCCACCTGGATAACACAGGCTAATAGGATGCCAACACAAGATTCTTAATCACATTTGCAAGTTTCTTTTTACCATGTAAGGCAACGTTCAAGAATTTGAGGATTAGGACGTGGACATCTTTGGGGAGCCATTGTTCAGCCAATCATTGTGAAACAAAGTATAAAATGAAGATAGCATGTGCTATGGTCTGAATGTATCCACCCCAAATTTGTATGTGGAAACCTAATCACCAATGTGATGGTATTAAGAAATAAGACCCTTGGGACATGATTAGGTCATAAGAGCTGAGCCCCAGTGAATGGAATTACCCTCCTTGATAAAACGAAGCCCCAGAGATCAGGCCTGCCCCTTTGGCCATTTAAGGTTACAATGAGAAGGTATCCATGAGAATACCAGCCATTTCCAGACACTATATCTGCCTGCACCTTGATTTCGTGCTTTCTAACTCCAGAAATGTGAGAAGTAAATTTCTGTTGTTTACAAGCCACACAGTTTATGGTATTTTCTTATAGCAGCCAGAATGGAATAAGACAACATATAATCCTACTTCTCTAAATTATGGAATTAAATTGTGATATTCCTCTCTTTACAATGTTTTTCAATGAGAATGTAATACTATCATAATCAACATTGTTCAATGTCAGGCAGAATCTTTTTCAATTCTAATCTGCTTGTAATGTCTTAACGGCAGTTGTAAAAGCACATACAAAAAGGACTTCTTTTTCCAATATTACTCCATACTACATTTCAAACTTTACTTTTCAGATATAACTAAGTAACTAAGTCTGAATACACAAACTTTAAAAAATGAAGACCCCTCCCACACACACTTCTTGGAATACTATATATATTTGATCTTACCACATATAACAAGTCTACTGTATATGATTTTCTTGCTCAAAATGAATATCTTTAACACTTGTATTAAAGACAAATAAGTGTCCTTTGTTTACATATACAAAAATAAAAATAAATAAAGTACATATTCTATCTTAATTATTGAAGTATTATCAGTTGTTTTGCATTTTTTTGTAAATGCAAACTTATAGTGCTATAAGCTCATAGAAATTTTCAGATTCTATTCATCATTTTCCCATGTAATTTAATACTAGCATTAATTTAAAACTGGGGTAGGGTAGTTTTACCACCAATTTAAATTTTTTTTGTTAAAGTAATTATAAAAGAACATAATAGAAAAGTTCTCATAATAAAATTTGCGATTTTTTTTTTCTTTTAGCAACAATGTTGAAATGATTATCGCTAGCCCCCTTTTCCCCTTGGTTTCTTTTGCAGAATTTTTTCAGTCAGTCACAGATTCTAATTTTGGTGTTAACCTTAAATACCCCTGTTCTTTATTCTATATTGCCAGTTGAATGCCATTCCACAGAAGCCTGTAGAAATGTCTTTATGATTTTATGCTAAAGTTGTTTAAATGATTTTACTCTGAAACTAGCATTCAACAGCAATGCTGGAAATTCCAATTATTTATTAAACACAAAGATGAAAATCCACTAATATTTTACAGCTTTTGATAATTTCTCAGAGTATGCTTTCTGAATTTGCTCACATCAATTGTAATAATCTCTTTATTGTTGGCTGAAGCAGTGGTGTGCCTCTGCTCTCTGCCTCTGGATATTCCTATTTCATTTGATAACTGCCAGGCCATCCTGCTGTGGAATTTATGAATCTCTTGAGTGAAAGTAATAGAAAATGAAATGGCACTCATTTGTGTATTACTTTAATTATGTAACTCATGGAGTATCCTTGTTCACAGTTTAACCTTTTCTTTAACCAGTAGTAAATCTTCCACTTCTGCATTTCATTTGGCCCTGTTTTGATTTAGTTTTCTCACTGCCTATTTAAGAACCAAACAATCAGAAATTTCATGCTGATTTTTATTCTAATTCAAGTTAAGCTGGTGATGTTAGCTATCATAACTGTGTGGTTTGGCCTTGCTTTGAGAACATTTAAGTGATTTTCCTCAATAGCGTATGCTACTTTTGTTTGATAACATGGGGCTTTGACACAGGAGTCCTTGGGTAACTCCAAAAGGTCAATTGAAAATAGTATTTTAATCAATTTCTACAACAAAGAATTCACCCCTGGATCTTATGGTGAGCAGCTTGAATTCTTTTCACCTTACGAGTCTATTGAAAATGTATTTTATTCCATATGCACTATTTCTAAGCTATTGTTCTTGAAAACTTTCCATCCTTTGCCATCTTTGATCTGTAAAGAAACAGATCGGACATTTTAAAATCTTTTGACCCAAGTCAGCAAGTTTGCCAATTAAATCACTCATTAACTTGAATTTATATTCCAAGCAAATCCTTTAGACTTATTTAAAGTACTCAATTTGAGGTAAAAAAATATTTGCATGTTTTGTAAAAGGACTTACTATGTTATGCTGGTTTTCCTACAGGTACTAAATTTCATTATCAAATTTTAATGAGCTTCTGAATGTGATTTCCCAAGATTTCCGATGGATGTGTTGAACACCTCTTGTCCCTTGACTTGTCTTTCTGTTAGCTCTGCTGGCTTTGACTACTCCTCCAGTCATGCATTCAAGCTCATGGAATTGCGTCTAATCTTAGCCATGACACTCCATGAGCTTCTAGACCATAAAAATTTTATGTGAAAGCCTTGTCAACACTCAGTCACCATCAAATCCTTCACTCAATCTCTGGTCTTGAAAAAACCCTCCTTTATCCTTGAAAGTATAGAGCCTCCCATAATATATTTGCAAATTATAAATAAATGCAAATTCATAAATAACTTTTACCTTTTTTTATAATGTAAACAAGTTTAATTCTTCTGGATTTCATGTAAAGTTTCTACTTATAATTAAAAATCAGCTTCACAAATTTTATTGGTTTCTTCACTTTAAAAATATTCTACTAAGTAATAGAGATAGTAAATTAAATCTGCTTTCAATTTTAAAACACTCATCTGTCAAATATTCAAAGTTTAAAACGTTATAAATATATTGACTATAAAATGTAAAACAAAATAATTTCATTTACATTTTGAATTCAAATTCAGTGATAAAGAATGATATATAAATATATATTACTGTTTATTCAGTAGATATAAGAATGGACAAAGACATTTACCTGTGTATTGTTTACTATAAAAAAGTTGTTTGCCTTTCTCAGTCCACAGCAATTGCATCTAACCTTTCTGAATACATGAATGAACTCATGAATAGACTAACTTATCAGGCAATTGTTTATTTATTCATAAAATATACAAACCCTAGATTGGCTGATATTTCAAGGTAAAGCATTTATTATTTTCATGGTTTTTATCTGCAGCAACAAATAGATAACTACTCAGTAGCCTTGTTAGTCTTTTAATTGTATTTTTAAAAATCACATAAAAGAACATTAGGTAGAAAAATATTGTCCTTTATTTTGAAATTTAATAACTCATCCTAAATTTTTTTAAACTACTATGTCTTTTTTACATCTTTTTAACCAAATATGACATTGAAAAAAATAATAAATAATATTGGACAGAAATGTCTTGTATATTTGTGCCATTGACTTATATTAAATATTAGTCCACTAAAATGTGATTTATGTTAAAGGTATGTTTTTCCTTCTAATGTAGGATAATAATAAAACCTTGAAAATATTTTGCATCATTATTTAATAGTGTATTAGTTCATTTTCATGCAACTGATAAAGACATATCTGAAACTGAGAACAAATGAGGTTTAATTGGACTTACAGTTCCACAAGACTGGGGAGGCCTCAGATCATGGTGGGAGGTGAAAGGTACATCTTACATGGCAGCGGGAAGAGAAAAATGAGGAAGAAGTAAAAGCGGAAACCCCTGATAAACCCATCAGATCTTGTGAGACTTATTCACTATCATGAGAATAACATGGGAAAGACTGGCCCCATGTGATTCAATTACTTTCCCCTGGGTCCCTCCCACAACATATGGGAAAACTGGGAGATACAATTCAATTTGAGATTCGTGTGGGGGCACAGTCAAACCATATCATTCTATCCCTCGCCCCTCCAAATCTAATGTCCTCACATTTCAAAACCAACCATGCCATCTCAACAGTCCCCAAAAGTCATAATTAATTTCAGCATTAACCCAAAAGTCCACAGTCCAAAGTCTCATCTGAAACAAGCCAAATCCCTTCTGCCTATGAGCCTGTAAAATCAAAACCAAGTTAGTTACTTCCTAGATACAATGGGAGTACAGATATTGGGTAAATACAGCCATTCCAAATGGGAGAAATTGGCCAAAACAAAGGGGTAACAGGGTCCATGAAAATCTGAAATCCAGCGGTGCAGTAAATTTTAAAGCTCCAAGATGATCTCCTTTGACTCCAGGACTCACATCCAGATCACGCTCATGTAAAAGGTGAATTCCCATGGTCTTGGGCAGCTCTGCTCCTGTGGCTTTGCAGGATACAGCCTCCCTCCTGGCTCCTTTCATGGGCTGGCATTGAATGTCTGTGGCTTTTCCAGGCACACAGTGCAAATTGTCAGTGGATCTACCATTCGGTGGTCTGAAGGATGGAGGCCCTCTTCTCACAGCTCTTCTCATATGCAATTATGCTCAATTTGCATAATTATATTTACATAATTAAAACTAATTACTAGGCAGTGCCCCAGTAGGGACTCTTTGTGGGGGCTTTGAATCCACATTTCTTTTCTGCAAAGCCCTAGTGAAAGTTCTCCATGAGGGCCCTACCCCTGCAGCAAACTTCTGCCTGGGCATCCAGGAATTTCCACGCATATTCTGAAATCTAGGTGGAGGTTCACAAACCTCAGTTCATGATTTCTGTGCACTTAAAGGTTCAATACCATGTGAAAGCTGCCAAGGCTTGAGGCTTCCACTCTCTAATGTCACAGCCTGAGCTCTATGTTGGCCCTTTCCAGCCTTGGCTGCAGTGGCTGGGACACAGGGCACCAAGTCCCTAGGCAGCCCAAAGCACAGGGACACTGGGCCTGGCCCACGAACCACGTTTTCCTCTTGGGTCTCTGGGACTGTAATGGGACGGGCTCCAGTGAAAGTTTCTGACACAGCCTGGACACATTTTTCCCATGGCCTTGGGAATTAACATTACGATCCTTTCTTTTTATACTAATTTCTACAGCCGGCTTGAATGTCTTCTCAAAAAATGGGGTTTTCTTTTCTACTGCATTGTCAGGCTGAAAATTTATTGAACTTTTATGTTCTGTTTCCCTTCTAAGATGAAGTGGTTTTAACAGCAGCTACGTCACCTTTTGAATGCTTTGCTAATTGTAAATTTCTTCCGCCAAATACCCTAAATCATCTCTCTCTAGTTCAAAGTTCCACAAATCTCTAGGGTGGGGCAAAATGCCTCCAATCTCTTTGCTAAAACATAAGAAGAGTCTCCTTTGCTCCAGTTCCCAACAAGTTCCTCAACTACATCTGAGACCACCTCAACCTGGACCTTATTGTTCATATCATTATCAGCATTTTTTGTCAAAGCTATTCAACAAGTCTCTAGGAGGTTCCAAACTTTCCCACATTTTTCTTTCTTCTTCTAAGTCCTCCAAACTGTTCCAAACTCTGCATGTCACCCAGTTCCACAGTTGCTTCCACATTTTCAGGTATCTTTTCAGCAACACCCTGATCCTGGTACCAATTTACTATATTAGTTTGCTTTCCCATTGTTGACAAAGACATACCCAAAACAGAGAACAAAAAGAAGTTTAATTGGACTTACAGTTCCACAAGACTGCGGAGGTCTCAGAATCACGGCAGGAGGTGAAAGACACTTTTTACATGGTGGTAGCAAGAGAAAAATGAGGAAAAGGAAAAGCAGAAATCAATGATAAATCCATCAGATCTTGTGAGTCGTATTCACTATTAGGAGAATAGCACAGGAAAAACCAACTTCCATGATTCAACTACCTCCCACTGGGTCCCTCCCACAACATGTAGGAATTCTGGGAGATACAATTCAAGTTGAGACTTGGTGGGGACACAGACAAATCATATCAAATAGATTCATTTATTTTAGAGTAGACGGCTCAAGCTAGTTCTAGAATCAAGCAAGAAATATATTTTTAAATGGAAAACATTTGATATCACAATGCTAGATCAATTTGCATAATTATATTTACATCATTAAAACTACTAGGTTTTTAAACCTGCATCTCCATTTTAAATGCTATATTTAATATAAAAAGAACTTCTTCCAAATATATGAAACTTGATTCAAATAACCATATTCTTCCTTATAAAATCCAAATGTGTATGAAGGAAGCAGCAGATGACGTGATTCAGATCATCAGATAGCATGGCATGAAGAAGGGAGAAGGCAGTTCATAGCATCAGAGATGCTTTCATGGTAAGGAATAGCTACATGTAAATAGTCAATAAAGACGTTCAGGGAGATCCAAACTACAGCATACTAGACCATATGCAAGTACAGAAGAAGAGTTAAAGGTTAGTTTAGAGCACTGTTTAGAATTCTTTTGGACTATGCTGAAGTTCCCAGTTCCTAAAATATTGAATATGAAGCAAGGAGAGACATAGGCACTCAGAGAGTCATTAAATCTGTTGATTAAAAAAATGCATTATTATATGTATTGAAGTCAGGAATAAACTGATGATAACTTCAAATGTCATTATGTTAAATGGTTCTAAAGTATATGTAGTGAAACTGAGTAAAGAAACATGCAATGAGAGTACTGTAGTAAGTCATTCTCCAATTCTACAAACAGTAATCAGTGAGAAAATATAAGGAGGAAGCAATTACATTTACGCTAGCAACAACAAAAAACTAAAGTACATAGGAATGAATTTAAGAAATTTACAGAATTTTGATAAAGAAAACATTTAAACGTCACTGAAGAACATAAAAGAAGACCTGAATGAACGAGACGTTCATTCTTCTTAAATTGAAAAAGGCAGTTATACAACTGCTGAATCACATCCAACTTATGTGATTCCAATGGGGGATAAGGAGGTTTTAGAGAAAATTGACAAATTTTATTCTAAGTATTCTAAAAACTATAGAAAACTCAGCATGTGAGGGTAAAATTCTAAAATGCAGGGGCGGGTGTGGTGGTTCATACCTGTATTCCCAGCACTTTGGGAGGCTGAGGTGGGCAGATTGCCTGAGCTCAGGAGTTTGAGATCAGCCTGGGCAACAGGGCAAAAGTCAATTTTTACCAAAGAGACACACACACAAAATTAGCTGGGCTTGGTGGTGTGCACATGTAGTACCCAGCTACTTGGGAGCTGATGTGGGAGGATCTCTTGAGCCTGGGAGGTCAATGCTGCAGTGAGCTTAGGTTGTGCCACTGCACTCCAGCCTAGGTGACAGAGGGAGACCCTGTTTTAAAAAAATACAGTACTGATGATTTGCACTGGCAGATTGTACATTGCAATGCTAAAATAAATACCTGGTCCTGTATAAATTTTCTCTGATCAACAGAACAGAGTTTGTTCAATAATCAATGTAACGTTTAGAATCTGTGATATAAAATCTTTATATCTAGCATACATAGGTATACCTGTATACCTATCTCTTTATTTATATACAACTAAACAATATGAGCTAATATGAGCTAATTGTGACTAGTATGAGTTCTCAGACCAAAAATTCCAAATAGCAGTCATAAGGAAACTCAGTGATCTCCAAGATAACACAGAAAAGTAATTCAGAAATTTATCAGAGAAATTTAACAAAGAGATTGAAATAATTTTCACAGAAATCTTAGAACTGAGAAATACATTTCCTGAATAAATGAGTTCATCAGAGGCTCTCAACAGCAGAATGGATAGAGAAATGGAAAGAATCAGTGAGCTCTAAGACAGCTTTTGAAAATTACATGGTCAGAGGAGTAAAAAAATGAAATAAAATGAAGATCACCTAAAAGATATAGGAAATTATCTTAAAAGACCAAGTCTAAGAATTATTGATGTTCAAGAGGGAGTTGATCAAGAACAAAGGATAGAAAGCTTATACAAAGAAACAGTAACAGAAAACTTCCCAAAACTTGAGGAAGATATAAATATGCAGGTATGGGAAGGTCAGAAAACATCCAACAGATTTGACCCAAATAAGACATAATTAAACTGCCAAAGGTCAAGGACAAAGAGAAGACCCTATAAGCTTCAAAAGAAAAAAAAAAAAAGCAAATAATATATAAAAGAGCTCCAATTTAACTGGCAGACTTCTCAGCAGAAACCATACAGGCCAGTGGGGTGAGAGACATTTTCAAAGTGCTGAAAGCAAAACAAAAACTGCCCTCCAAGAGAGCAACAAAGCTTGTGTCCAAAGTTTATGTCCAACAAAGCTATATTTCAAATACAAAAAAAATGTATAAAATCTTTCCCAAACAAAAGCTGAGAGATTCACCAACACCAGATCTATCTCACAAAAAAATGGTAAAAAGAGTTCTCCTGTTTGAAAGAAAAAAAAAAAAACCACTCTAATGTGCAAAAAGAAAACATTTGAAGGTATAAAACCTACTGGTAAAATTAAGTAGGTGGAGAAATCAAGAATGCTCTAATACTGTAATTGTGGTGTGCAATCCACTCATAATTTTAATATGAAACTTAAAAGACAAATCTATTGAAAACAATAATAGCTATGGCAACCTGTTAAGAGATGAGTAATATTAAAATATATAAATTGAGACATTAAAAAGTCTAAATGGAGGGTGATATAACTAAAGTTCAAAGGAAATTTTTAAGTTTTTTCTTTGTTAACTTCTATTTTTGTGTGTGTGAACTATGATAAGTTGTCATCTCCTTGAAATAACTTGTCATATCTATAAGATTCTTTTTGTAAGCCTCAAGGTAACCACAATGCAAAAACCTGTAATAAATACTCTAAAAATAAAAAGCAAGAAATTAGAACATACTATTATAGAAAATAACCTAACCACAAAGGAAAAAATAAACAAAAAGGAAGAGAGGAGTTACTAAGCAATCAGACTATAAGCAACAAGATGGCATCAGCAAATCCTGAATAATAATGGGACAAAATTTTCCAATTCACAGAGTGACTGAATAGATGAATAAATAAAACTCAACTATATGCTACCTACAGGAAACCCACCTCACATAAAAAGATGCACATATACTAAAAGTGAATGGATGGAAAAAGATATTTCATGCAAATAGGAATTTAAGAGAAAGGAGGAGTAACTATACTTAGATAAAACAGATACATCAAAGACTATAAAAAGAGGCAAATAAGGAACATTACATAATGCCAAAGGGGTCACTTTAGCAACAGAATATGATAATTATAAATATCTATGCACCAAACATGAGGGGACCCAAGAATATAAAGCAAATATAATAGATCTAAAGAGAGAGAGAGACTGTAATATAATAACAGTAGAGAACTTCCACACTCAACTCTCTCTCAGTAATATGCATATCATCCAGACAGAAAATCACAAAGAAACATTGTAGTTAAACAGTACTCTAGAACTGCAGAAATTAAACAAATACACAGACATTAAATAACATGGTCCTGAATGACCATGAATAAATTAAAAAGGGAATTTTAAACATTTGAAACAAATGAAAATGGAAATACCACACACCAAAATCTATGAGATAAAGCCAAAGCAATACTAAGAGGAAAGTTTATACAATAAACACCTAAATTAAAAAACTGAAAGACTTCAAATAAAGAGCCTAATGATGCATAATGAAGAGCTATAGGAAGAGGAACAAAACTTCTAATCTAAAATTAGTAGAAGGAAAAAAAATAAAGATCAGAAGAGAAATAGATGAAATTGAGACAAAAAAAAAAGCAGACAATGAAGTGAAAAGTTGATTTTCTAAAAAATAAAAAAAAATAAACCTCTACCTAGAATAAGAATAAAAGAGAGAACATCCAACTAAATAAAATCAGAAATAAAAGGGAGACATTGAACAATTATAGAACACATAAATACAAAGAATCATTAGAGATGATAGGAACAACTATACAATAACAAATTGGAAGGTCTAAAGGAAGTGTATAAATTTCTGGACACAGCCTACTATGATTAAACTATAAGGAAATAAAAACCTCAACAAACAAGTGGGTTTGAAGAATAAATAATACTAATTCTATTCAAACTCTCCAAAAACATTGAACAGGAGAGAATACTTCCACTCATTCTATGAGGCCAGTATTACTCTGATGTTAAAACCCACAAGGACACAGCAACAACAACAATAAAAAAGGAAACTACAGGCCATTATCGCTGGTGAACATAAAGGCAAAAATCCTCAGCATAATATTTAACACTAGCAAATGGAATTTAACAATACATTAATAAGGTTATTCACCTCAATCAAGTGGGATAATCTCAGGAATGCAAGGATTCCTCAACATGCATAGATCAATAAACATTATACATCACATTAACAGAACTGAACAAAAACAATATGAACATTTCAATAGATGCTGAACAAGCAATTGATAAAGTTTAACATCCCTTTATGTTGCAAACCCTCAACAAACTGTATATAAATGGAACATATCTGAAAATAATAAAGGGTACATACAGCAACCCCACTGTTAACATGGGGAAAAGTTGAAAGCCCTTCCGTTAAGAACTGCACCAAGACAAGGGTGCCCACTTCCCTCCTCCAATTCAACATATTAGTGGAGATCCTAGTCAGAGCAATCAGGCAAGATAAAAAAATAAAGGGCATCTAAATTGGAAAGAGAAAAGTCAAATTAGCCTTGTTTGCAGGAGACATGAACTTACGTTTAGAAAACCTAAAGACTGCACAATAAACTATTAACATGGATAAATGAATTCAGAAAAGATGAAGGATACAAAATTAACATACAAAAATTAGTGGCATTTATATATGCCAACAGCAAACAATCTGAAAAAGAAATTAAAAAATCAATCCCATTGTCAATAAATACAAGGGATATAGAATACTCAGAAATCAAGTTAACCAAAAAAGGGAAAGATCTATTGTAAAATGCTGATGAAAGAAATTGAAGAGGACACAAAACAAAGTGAAAGATATTCCATGCTTATGGATTGAAAAAAAATATTATTGTTAAAATGACAATACTACCCAAATAAATTTACATTTGCAGTGTAATTCCTATCAAAATACCAGTGACATTCTTAACAAAAAAATTCTAAAATATACATAGAACCACAAAAGTTCCTAAATAGCCAAAACCATCCTGAGTAAAAAGAACAAAGCTAGAGGAATCAGGATGCCTGACTTCAAAATATAATACAAAGCTACAGCAACAAAATTAGCATGCTACTGGCATAAAAACAGAAACATAGACCTATGTAACAGAATGGAGGATCCAGATAAAAACCCACACATTTACAGCCAACTCACTTTTTTTTTTTTACGAATGTGCCAAGGACATACAATCGGGAAAGGGTAGTCTCTTTAATAAATGGTGCTGGGAAAACTGGATAACCATATGCAGAAGAATAAAACTAGACCCTTATCCCTCACCATAGGTAAAAATCAAATAAAAATGGATAAAAGTTTTAAATCTCATTCAGAAACTATGAAACTACTAGAAAATATTAGGGAACTACTAGAAAACATCTGGCAAAGATTTTTTGCATGAGATCTCAAAAGCACAGGCAACCAAAGGAAAAATTGTCAAATGGGATTACATCAAGCTAAGAAGCTTCTGCACAGCAAAGGAAATTATAAGCAAAGTGAAGAGACAACCTACAGAATTGGTTAAAATATTTGCAAACTATCCATCTGATCAGAAATTATGAACTAGAATATGTCAGGAGCTCAAACAACTCAAAAAATTAGTCCAATTAAAAAATGAGCTCAGGGCATCAGACATTTCTCAAGATAAGACATACAAATGGCCAACAAATATATAAAATAATTCTCAGCCTCACTAATTATCAGAAAAATGCAAATCAAAAC
Source organism: Macaca nemestrina (assembly GCF_043159975.1). Classification (NCBI taxonomy): domain Eukaryota; kingdom Metazoa; phylum Chordata; class Mammalia; order Primates; family Cercopithecidae; genus Macaca; species Macaca nemestrina. The sequence continues at coordinate 58,975,726 of NC_092128.1, read as the reverse complement.
CACAATGAGATACCACCTCTCCCGAGTTAGAATGGCTACTTTCAAAGAGACAGGAAATAATAGATGCTGCTGAGGATGTGGAGAAAGAGAATCCTCATACACTGTTATTGGGAATGTAATTTAATGCAGCCACTATAGAAAACAGTATGACAATCCTCAAAAAATTAAAACTAGAGCTACCATATTATCCAGCAATTTCATTACTGGGTATATACCCAAAAGAAAAGAAGTCAATGTATCAAAGATATATTTGCACTTCCATGTTTGTGGTAGCACTATTCACAATAGCCGAAATATGGAAACAACCGAAGTGCTTTTCAATGGATAAATGGATAAAGAAAACGCAGTATATAGAGGCAATGCAATGGTTTTCAGCCATAAAACAAAATGAAATCCTGTCATTTGTAGCAACATGAATGGAGGTGGAGGTCATTATGTTAAGTGAAATAAGCCAAGCACAAAAAGACAAATATTGGACATTCTCTTCACATCTGAGAGTTAAAATTTCAGTGAATTTCATGAAGATCAAGACTAGATTGCTGTTTATCAGAGGCGGGGAAGGGTAGGAGTAGGGGGCAATATAAGGGTTGATTAATGGGTATAAATATACATTTACATAGAAGAAATAAGACCTAGTGTTCAACAGATCAGTAGGGATACAATAGTTAACATTAATTATACATTTCACAATAACTACAAGAGAATAATTCAAATGTTTCTAGCATAAAGAAAAGATACATATTTAAGGTGATAGATATCTCAATTACTCTGATTCAATCTCTACATATTATATTGATTATCAAATTATCACCTGTACCCTTAAAATATATACATCTATTATGAATCAATTAAAAAGGAATAGTGAAGAATTCCTTACATTGGATTTATGTGGGTGCTCTCTTTTAAAGGAAATCAGTTTGTCTTTTGATTCTATGATATTCTCTTCTGCTTCTAGGATACTTAATATCCCTAAATTGTTCCCTCCTTTCCTTTTGTATAAAGTCCCTAAAAGATGTTCTTATTTATATCCAAGTCAACCTCTTCTTCCCTAAAAGTGATAACTCCCAGATCTGCCACTTCCAATCCCATGCATTTTTAAACATCTTCCTTCAGATTTCCCGGTATAAAGTGTTCCAATACACTAGTATTTGCCAGTAAATACTGACAAAACTGTATTTGGGTTGGTTGGTTCATTGGTTGATGTCTTTTGTATTCTGCCACTAATAGAATCTTTTTCTTTCTGCGCACTCTTTTTTTTTCTTTTTTTACATAGTACAGCCAGGCTGTGCTCTGGAATGGGCCCTGTTTATTTCCCTGTGTAATATGTAAAAATAAGTTTATTGTATTCTCTGTCTCCTAATTATATTAATATGTTGTAGTCATGAGTTATGGATGGTTGGTTTGCTCCCCTTATTGACCTGAATGGTTTTGGGAAGATGAGTGGAGACATTTGTATTCAGGTAGCTGTTATTATCCTAGAGAAGAATCACAAATCTCAATTACTGAAATGTGAGCAATGCCCTTCTAGACTCCTCAAACTCTGACAGTTAAGCCTGCTCATACTCACCTGTGTGGTCTTGAAGAAAGAATGAAGATATAATTGTAAACATTTTAGAATGTTAATAATTCTTAGTAAGTATTGAATTAACAAGAGAAATATGGAGCTCTTCAAATAATTTGTTATTTACACTCAAGTAGTAAAGGGGTATTCAACACTCAACAACCAGTTGTTAGGTTCTGATACTTCTCCACTCAGCCATGCCAATATTGATTCTTGGTTACCCAGTCACAGCAATTGCCTGCTTGGTCCTGTTTGGAGGCCATTCTGCTGTGAAATTATTGGCCCTACACTACCACTTCCATCTCTTTATGTCACCTCAGCAAAAAAATCAATCTGCCGACAGGTAGAAGTAGATGACCAGAGGACAAAGGTTGTAAAAATGCAGTAGGAACTATTCAAAGATGACAAGGAAGCAAAGGACTCTTCTTTCAAGATAAAGTTTATCATTTCTGAAGATTCAGTACCAAAAATAGTGTGGAGTTTTGGGTCTGACATGAGCTACAGTTAGGAAAAAAAAGACTCTTTAGAGAAAATTCTACCTTTCCTTCCAAGTCAAAGAATGATAGGACTTAGTTCCATGAGAACATTTTATACCTATCTACTAAAAAAAAAAAGTAAAAGAATAGTGAGAAATCTAACTGCATAGCACAGAAGCAGGGATAAATTGTCCTCAGTATGCAGACACAATAAAGGTCCCTGTATATACTGGCTTTCACTGGGAATGAACAGGAGATTGAGGTCTGAGTGAATATACGGAGGGGCAATGAAGCTTGTATTTCATACCACTCAGGCCAGTCTCTCTGGGCTTCTTCCAGGAGTCTAGCTTCCTATCTAGGCTGGAGACACCTGCATGAGGAGTAGTCATCACAGCTACTGGAGTGGAAGGTGGTGTTTACAGAAGGGGATGGATTCCTTAGGTAAAACTCTAGATGTTGTCAGGGCTATCTGAAGCAAAGGATAGAACAGGGCAGGTCAGGATAACTTGCTTTGCAAAGCAAAACAAGCCAAAGAAAGACTTGTGCTATTAATTTGTCTCTAAATCAGGACTGAATTTCAGACTGAAATCCTTAACCTGGGAAAACATTCTATAGCAGCATCTTTAGCATTTATAGATTTTCTTATATTTATATTTAACTCTTCATGGATATGGTTTTATGCACATAATATAATTTGCTTAGTGTTTCTTTGAATATATAAATGCTTATATATGTATCATGAGTCCTCTTGTCCTGAAACATGATAACTTACTCTTAAATGTAATTCTTGTGTTTAATTATGCCATCCAATATCTAGTTCAGATCTAGGAGCACAGTAAAGATCCACTAATAACATTTGATTTTAATTGACAAATAATCTTTTCCCAATAAGTGATATCAATAATGTTGGAAGTTGTTTCTACCACTCAAACATTAAACTTAACACAAAACACACATTTTTTAAAAAATCAAAAATTAAGCATATTAAAAACATGCTTCAAAACCATTAATTTTAATTACTTGTTTGTATAAAATTATAGTAATTCCTAGAAAAAACTGAAATAATTTTAATTTTAATAGGATAAGATGTTCCTATATTTATAATTAGGTTTTCTACTTGACAAAAGTCAGAAGACATTTGGGGTCTGAATTTACTAAATGAATTCTATTATGTTGGGATATTTAACATTTCATACCCTGTGATATGCTTTAGTTCCACTAAAGTCAATACAAAGAGAGAACAGAACAAGAAATAAAGTATTAATTTTCATTTTGACTCAAAATGTGTCTAAAATTTAATATCCAGAAAATGCTAGAGCTATCCATGACCTCAATTTCAATAGACAGCATGCAGAGGGAGAATTCAATTGTACCATACAGATTTCATTAAATCAAGGGAACAATGGAACAAAAATGTTCGGAAAAATGCCAAACTACTTATTGACCAGCAGGATAGAAACTCCTAGAGCAAACAGAATTTTGAACCTGACTTATGGCAGTCCGTTTACAAACAGCAAGTTGAGGATTTTAAGAGAATGAAAAAAGATGTCATTACATCATGTTACTGCTATATCAGGTTCATTTAAAACAATCTTTTTTTGAGAAAAAAATGCTTAAAATTTTAATTAAGTCAAATTTGACAGGTTGATTTCTATTTCTACTAGTTCTATATTAAAACATTTATCGTTCAGATCAAAATGTATAATTTTCACATGTATAAGTAAGCATATTAATTTTTCCATAATTAGTGCAGTATCTATTATAGTTCCAAGCAAAAACTAAAAAAGCACACAGTTCAGTTTTAGAAATAATTTTGCTTATAATGTCTTAAACGAAGCAAAAGATTAGCACATGACCTCTGTCACTGAAGGGTAATTTTCAGCCTTTGAAAAACATCTTGATAATGAGGATAACTTTGAAACTTTTTAATAATATGTCACAAGTAAACCATTGTAGCTGAAATTATACAGACTACATTGCATGGTTGATACGTGGAACATGAATACTTCTATTACTAAAATCCAATGCATCAAATGGGAAGAAGGCCAGAAACAGCAAAGTCATACCTTTTTCTCTCATTTCCACATCCATTTAGTGACATCTTTTTTTGTTGTTGTTGTTCTGGAAAAACTCATGCTTCTGATTTTACCCACCTGTTTTCCTCTTTTCCTTATTCTCCCCTCTCTCTTCCCTTCTTTCATCCTCTACTTCCTTAGCTCCTCATTTCACACTACCCCGCTCTGCACTCCACTGTGCCTCTGTCTTCTCCCCCTTCCTGCTCCTGTACACGCTTTCTAGTTGGGACTTTTTCGTGAGACTTCTACTGAAAAGGCTTTTTTCATTCAGACTCACCCAGTCAGAATAATTATGTGCCTCAAAGAACAGTTTTGATAATGCCATCTAAAAACATCTTCAAAGGAGAAAGCAGTTAAAATATAAAACGTAAAACAACTACAGTTCACAGTTTTGAAAGACCATAATACCGTGGCCCAGCCTATCTTACAAGTCTGACCTCCAGCCAGGGGTCTCACTCTCTAGCCACCATGGACTGCCTGCTCTTCTTTTCCGGATATGCCCCACAATCCCTTGGTGCTGCGTCTTTGCCTGTGTGGCTTTCTCTGCCTATACCAAGTAGAACCCAAAGATACAAGTTTTAGTTACGTTCACTGCTGCTGTCAGGAAATTAGAGCAATCGGATATGAAATAACTCATCTTTGTTCAGTTAGCAAAAGGATTGAAATGGGAAACTAACCAGGTCTGCCAAAAAAAGGATGCATTAATTTATCCAATGTGCCTACCAGTGATTGTGCGCTGGGAATATAAATGAGATGGACTTGATTCTTCCTTTAACAGAAGTTCCGTTTTTAAAGAAATACGATAGATTTAAACAAGGATCTTCATAGACTTTCTTAGGGACATCGTAAAGTAGAAGTAACTAACCTCTGCTCTTTTGTTCAGGAAACGATCTCTTTTAAAAAGTGACTCTCACTGAAACCCAAAGGGATGAGTCTGTCATCTGAAGAGGAGGAGAGTGCACTGTCCTACACACATATGAAAGCCTGGGGATGACAGAGAGAAGGATCTAGTCCCAAAACTGAGTTCATCAAGGCTGGAGCCTCATGTGAGAGGGCAGATCTATTGAGAGATGAGCTGGGGCCTGAAGATAGGTTAGGGGTTGGTGTTGTATCCTCGAATCAGTGAGAAGGTATAATAATAAAGGATTTAGGCATGAGAGTGAGATGATCATTTTTATGTTCAAGAGCTATTCCTCTGGCTGCCCTGAGGAAACCTTTCTATTCACCAAAAGATCTACCGAGGCTTATATGATTTAAAAAAAAAAAAAAAAAAAAACGACTTATTATTTAGCTTCACACTTGTATTCACATTCTTTGCAATGTGTCTAGAATCTAAAATTACAAGACTTTTTGACATACATTTTCCCAAAGATATGACTTGGAAGCAAAGGGATATATTTGGGATTGACATATACAGGAAATAAAAATAACCTGGTTTATTTAACTAATACCACAACTAAAAAATTATGTTAATTGATATATATATTATAAGATTAATAAAAATTATGGACAATTCAGAAGGCTTCTCAATATTAAACATATACAAGGAATATACTTATAAGTTATATATGATTTATTAGATAAAATGTTCCCTGTAAATTTCACTTTTGCTGCATATTTTTATGCAGTGTCTTTAATCAAAGAGAATATTAGAATAAACCATTATCTAATTTACTTACATGGTACCACTTAGCTCAGTTCTCAAGATAATCATTAACAGAAATCAGTTCTCTCTTACGCAAAGGCATCTCACTTCCTAAAATTTAATAATTGTAATTGGTATGGCAAATTGTTGGCATTTTCTAATAAGAAAGTTAAGCTGTACCTTCCCAGAAATGGTTTCAGTTCTGCCACAAGACTGAGTTATAGTTAAGAATAGACAAAGCTAGTCATTGGTAGCCTGATATGTGTTCCTTGTCTCCTTCACTGTAGAAGATGAGTACTCAGAAAACACCCTTTGTCTGTTCAAAGGCAGATCCAAGTTTCATGGAACGTCTTTAAGAAGAACAAGACAAATTATCAACATAATCTTTGATATTAAAGTAAATATGTATTTATACTAAGAAGACAGAGCACAAACAAAACGTAAGTAAATTGTGACCAATACCACAAACATTACAAGAGCTAGGATTAAAAAGACATGATATTGATTAATTAACTCCCTGACATGTCTGTATATTATTTGCCAGCAAACAATTTTTCAGCTTTTCATAAGACATTGATTTCATGATACAATTTTCTATCAAGATAATAGAAAGATAATTTCCTCTATTTTATTGATAGTTGGGATTTGTAAGATATGCATCATAATTTACATACATATGTTTGTTTTATGTTTACAGTACTCTACAAACACGGGAACACTGGTAAATTATATTTTGTGCAATTCTCTTCATAAAATAAAAAATACATGGTACTTTTCTAATTTTACCCTTTTCTTTATATATGCTCCATGTATTATTTAATACAACCATTTTGAGAAGCCACCAAAGAGAATTATTTCTCCACTTGAAATTTTGACATATATGAATGTTAAAATAATTTTCCACAAAGTAGCTTCTGGATGTGTACATTTTAAACTCTGTTACTTTCACTCCTACTACTCCCACTATTTCCAGTGCTTGACACTGTAGTGTATACCTATGCAATGACTGGATCTCTGGGCTTGGATTTTTGTGTCACTAAGCCAGAGTGAGTCAGCAAATGGGTGGCAGAAATCTTCCTGTCATTACACATGAATGATCAAAAATAATTTAACTTTAAAGAAGTGATTACAAATGCCATAGCACACTAAACTCAAGCGTTCCAATACAAATTCACTTTAGCCAGATCCAAAAAAAAAAAACCAAAAAGCTCATTATTAGTCAATATGAAATACATGTAATAGAATTCACAGAGGAAAGTGATTACATTTTTTAAACATTATTTTATCGAAGTTTACAAAAACATACAACCATGTGAATACATTGTAAGTGACCCTCTCAGGTATTGGTTGCAATCCTCCACAATATGTGAAACTTTACGAGAATGTCTCTCTCCACTCTGATTCCAGAATTATTACTCTTTTTCCTTGAGACTTCAGGAAGTGGCAAGCTGTCCCCTTCCCAACAAACACATACACACAGACACACACACACACATGCTCACACACACACTCCCACTATTACTAGCTATGGAGTATTACACTCTCTTTTATGGTTGTTTTAAAAAAAAATCCCATTAGGATGACCCTTAAACCGAGACAACCTCAATGTTTTAGGTTCTTCCATAAATGGAAAAGAGCCAAGAAGAGTAAAATGAAACTAGACTGACTTTACTAGTCAGAAACTGTCAACTAGCCTCTACCCTTTCCACTCTAGTGTAGACTCAAGTCTTTCCACTCTACCCCAATCCAATACTTTTTTTTTTAGTTCCTTCCACTTAAAAGCTTACTGCCCCCACTGCTGAAGTGGAACTCTCTGAACCTCTTCTGGTTCTGATGGCTCCCAGATTTACAAATCTTCATTTGCACAAATAAACTGTTAGATTTATTTTGGCTTATGTTTTTCTTTAAATGTGCTTTACCACATATGCCCACTTTTCTTAAATTGTTTCTTTATTTAAAAATATTTAAATGTAAAACAGAAAATAAATATGAAATAAAAATTTTTAAAAATTTTCTCATTTAACTATTTGGATTGTACCATATTTTGCTGTAAGGAATTTGATACAGCCTTTTATTACTTCTTAGTTTAAATGTACATTTCTTAACAAGTTCTTTCCCAACCACTCTGTTGACACCATTTTTTTTCTTTCATAGGCTTCATTTAATTTTTGTCACAGCAATTATTCAAATTAGAATTATTTATGTATTTATTTATTTATTTACCAATAGTCCCTGGTTCCAAATGGTTTCCTTTATATAAATAGCCACTAAATAAGTCGTTATAGTAAAACTGTTACTGGTACCCCTGGGTTATTTAAATCTCCCAGGATAGAAATCAAGAAAGATTACCAGACATAGCAGCAAAGAAAGAAAAAGCTTTAGCCTGTGCACAAGGAAGTCAGCATCACCCAGGGAACAGGAGGGATTGTATAGGAGGGGTTTGTCTAGCACTGGCACAGTGGCTTTACATGCTTTTTCATACACTGCATGTAACATTAGCATTTTAAATTTCTACCCCTGGGTGTGATTTTTCATATTAAAATGAGTAAGGAGTCATTATAAGTTGAAATTTAAGTCTAACTGCATGTGTAGGGCCCTGGGGAAGTCCCTAAACCCCTAAAGCAGGGACATGTGGTTAACAGCTTCTTGGGTCTTTTGTTGCTAATTGGCTAGAAGCTAGGTAAGCTACAGCTTGAGTAAGGGCCTTTTGCTCTTTTTCTATAAACTACATCTAAACATAAACCAGCCAGCCTGTCTGTCTTAAAACCACCCAGTAAGATATACTCACCCAGCCCTTATTACCAAAAGAGATGAAGTTAAGTTCTGACCTTCGGAGGGGTGGGTAGAAATGGAAGCCAGGGTAAGACGTAAGACTAGCCATGGGGAATCAACAGGCAGCCCTATCTCACAAAAGATGTCTCTCGACCTTCTCACGATGTCTGCCAGCCTGTTCTCCTCAGACCAGCCAAAATAATGGGCACTATGTCATGACAAGATTATGAAAATTATTGTTCCAGATGCTCTACTCCAGTGACAATTAATTCAATAGATATCTATGGTAGGACACATACCTATTCTCCATTTGTGAAACTGGATTTTTTGGATCTCAATTACTACATTACAGCAGGGTTTTATTATATTGCATGAATGAGTGACTAACGTCAAATCTATGTCTTTTTCTATTATTTGAAAGACAATACATATTTATATTTAAAATAGTATATCAGAATATGAAAAAATTTAACTTTTACAAAGTGAATTCAAACTATCACAGTGTTTTAAAGTAAATAAAATCATTTTACTTTGTAAATAGAAAAATCAACTAGCAAATATTGTAAATTATCTATTTTCTTTTTAGGTGAAATACTGTTTAACATATTGGGAATTATATGTTCTGGAATATCCGATGACTTTTTCTATTTTTACATATACATTCTTATTAATTTTAAAAAGCAAGTTTATATCACTTAACTTATTTGAGCACAAAGATCTTTGGAGGTAAGTCTACTAATATGGTAAGTGACTCAATCAACATTCCTTCTGGCTCTATTTTCCCTTATTTCCTATATTTTAAGGCTACTTATACTAAGAAGGTAGCATCTTTTTAGAGTTTCTTACATCTAGCAAAGGATATGTGACACAATTCTAGTTAAGGCAAATATACAGACATCTCTGGGATTTCAGAAAAATGTTTCTTGACCCAAGTTTCTCCTCTTGCTCCTCCATTACTTTTGCTTCCTGTCTGGGATGTAGCCATAAAGGTCGGAGATTCCAAAGCACTAATGTTAGAACTATAAGAAAAGGCTCATAGGAACAGAAAATCAAACACTTATGAGTATGTTCTCACTCATAAGTGGGAGTTAAACAATGAGAACACATGGACACAGGGAGGGGAACATCACACACCAGGGCCTGTCGGGGGGTGGGGGGCAGTGAGGGGAGAGGGAGCATTAGGACAAATACCTAATGTATGTGGGGCTTAAAACCTAGAAAATGGGTTAATAGGTGCAGCAAACCACAATGGCACACATATACCTATGTAACAAACCTGCACATTCTGCACATATATCCCAGAACTTAAATTCAAATAAAAATAAAAATAAAAAAAAGAAAAGATTCACAACATCACAATGCTTTGGACCTGAAATCTACCAGATGACAAATCAAGGCCAATGGTTTCCTAATTCTTGGCATCTTTTTGCATGGTAATAAAATACACTCAAATTTATTTAATCCTCACTTTAGGATAATAGTTTTCTGGTACTTACAGCCAAAAACAATCAACAAATAATATAGTGACACAAGAATATTATTTAACTGATGAGTAAACTGACATTCAGCAGTACTTGAACAAGTTTACTCGCAGAATTAGGGTTATAGCGTGCACTCAAATTAGGATGTTAGAAATAAAAGTATTTCCATTTACTAATATAGGGGAGAAATAAAACTTGCATTAAAACTATATATTTAAATATGCGATAATTTATTAGGCTGGGTGATTTAAGAGTAAAAATAGCTAGTACTTTGAATAGTAACTATGTGCCATTCACTTTTCTAGCTATCTTACATATAATAACTCATTTTATTCCCTACATAACTCTATTATATGAGTGCTATATTATGCACAGCTTACAGGGGAGAATATTGAGGGTATGAGTGGTCAAGTGGTTTTAAGTAACTTGTTTTAAGTGATGTAGTCAATAAGTGACAGGGCTGCCATTTGGACTCAGGCAGTCTGACTCCAGCAATTGTACTCTCAGCCATTGCCTCACACTATTTCTCATGCTGCAGTTATTTCAGCCTTATAATCAATCCGTGAAGTAGATCTTTTCATTCCCATTTTTAAGATAAGGTAAATGAAACAAAGATTTATGAAAAGAATTTTGAAATGCAATAAATGGAAAAATATTAATACTTATATAGCACTTAATATGTGTTAGGCATTATTCCAAGTAATTTACATATATTAACTTAATAACAAAATAACAGTCTGATGAGGCTGGAACTATTTATTATTTCCATTTTATAGAAAATAAGACTGAATCACAGAACACTTGAGAAACCTGCCCAAAGTGACATAGCCAGTAAGTGGTGCATATAGGGTTCTAACCCAGGCAATATGTCTCCAATGTTTGCTCTTAAGTGCTTTAATAACAAAGTACATGACCTTCTACTCTACTGCATAAATAGTAAAGGTTATTAAAATTAATGGAATAGATGGAGAATATTTACTGAATTGTCAGAAAAAGCTTCTTGAAAGGGGAAATTTAATCTGAACAAACCTCGAAGGGAGAAGAAAGTAATTAGCCTAAAGAAATGAAATTGGGATTCAAAATTATCTAAAAGAAGAAAATCTGGGACTATAGGGTCAAGTAGAAGAGCAGTGGAATTCAAGGAGATCAGTCATATTTTAAAAACCAATAGATTAACTCTAACTTTTCAATTTAATAATTAAAAAATATTCAGTCATCTTGTCTTACCTTCACCTATATTTGTTCAATTCTTGATGATCACCAGTTTATTGAATTTAACTATTTGACAGTTTGTGTTCTGATTAGCAGTTCTTAGGTCCCAAGAAAATAAAATTTTAAAACTATGGTTTCTGCCTTCAAAGAAATTGTCATCTTCTACATTTTTATACCATACAACGGTCAATGGCTGTCATGTTCATCATCTCTTCTTCAATTTTTGCATCCAACTGATTTCAAAACTTTAACAAATAATTCAACAGATCAGCTCAATTATCATTTATCACACAACTCCTATCTGCCAGGATTGCAGAAGCTTGATGGGGGAAAGACACATAAACAAGTAATTACATTACAATGTGGTAATGAAGCAGTAGGGTCCACACCTTCTGGCATCAACAAAGAGGGCCATGATGGAGGAGGAAGTGTCAACTGGGCATTGAGGAGATCGCCTCAAAAACTAATATTTAATTCAAGGCATATTAGTGGAAGGTTACTGTATATTGGATACTATGCTAAGTGGTGATGACACAGCACTGAAAAATTCAGACATGATCACTGTCTTTCCAATGTTGAAAGGCCAACAGAATTAATGCAATTATTTAAAAAAGTTCCTGGAGAATAAAGATAGACAGGACTAAAGGAAGAAATGAATGAAACACCTGGGGAGAGGTCATGACAAGGAATTCGGGAACCCACAGAATTTATTCAAGCCCTGGAACTAACCGAAAAAGAGGGAGAAGCTACAAGAAGAAAGAACTAAATGAGAAGAGAAGACAGGGATCAATGATAAGTTGAGTCCAATAAGTTTTATAGTTTAAGAAATGTCAGATATCCAGATAAATCTGGAAAGAACAACAATCAGTGAATATTAGAGATGACTAAAAACACACTGAATTAATGATTGAGGTGTTAATCTTTGGGGGTGACAGTTTAGGTCTTCTAGCTATGCCTTCCCAAGTTAAAGGAGATGGTATTCTTGGTACCCATGGAGTGAAAGACTCCATAGCAATTATGATGTATTTCACTTTACAAAGTTGTCTGTGAATTAAAACTGTGCAAATTGAATCTCATTTGAATTACTCTTAAGGAATTTGCAATAGACAACTATGTTACTGTGAATCCATTGAAAAGCAAGGACCATTTCTAATCAGAATGACTTCTTTATACTTTTTAGTAAACGTGAAAGTCATGTAGGAGTCTTTTTCTGATGCTTTAGTAAGCATTTTTTGTTCGTTTGTTTTATAAAGTACAATATTAAACCCTGTGTGGGAATCTATGACGTTAAGATGTACTTTGAAATTTCTTGTCAAGATGGCTTTGTAGGCTTAGGTTTTAAAGAGCCCCACCTTTGCTTCATGTACATAGCGGTGACAGATAAAATACAAAATAAATAAGCCAAACATACATAGTTAGACTAAAAAAGATAAAGGCCTCCACAAATAAACACAAAACCACAACGTCAGCTTATATTATGAGTCTACTAAACTATTGGTTAGAAGCAGGTAGAGATGACTGGGAAGTCTATTCTCTCTACAATGGGGAGTAAAAATACGCCATAGGGGACAGAAGAAATTAACCAGGCTCAATGTATGAGAGCAGGATCTGGGCCAGAGGGCCCTCCCACTCATTCTCCTGAATAAAAGGTGAAAGATGTTGCTATCATATTTACCTACAGTTGTGGTTTATCTAAAGCTACATACCTAAGAAAGAAAAAAATATGTAAACTTTTTCAGCCAGTAACCTAGCCAACCTACCCAATGGTTCAGTATCTGGATGTCACGTCAGGAGAGAGTTCTGCTGTCAGTGTAGGTATGTAAGCCCCTACAGAACAACCCTACAGTTGATATATTGGACAAATTACAAAAACAATTGCCAGAGGATACTAAGTTGTAAATAAAATCAGGCAGCGTGTGGAGGAGCCAAAACTTTGAGAGGCAACCAAAAGGGTTTTCATTTTGTTTTGACCTTTCCTGTTGAGGGGAACTTCAAGAACTGCTTCTTGGGAAGCAGCATGACTTGCTTGCTTTGGGGCAAGCAAACTAGTGCCAGATGGGGTAGGAGAAAAATTGATCTAGATGGGTTGAAATGGAGGAAATAACAGGTCTGGGAAGCTGCGGTTGGCCACCTGTGTTCCAATGACAAAGTATAAACTATCCTGGCCAGGCATGGTGGCTCACACCTGTAATCCCAGCACGTTGGGAGGCTGAGGCAGGTGAATCACTTGAGGTCAGAAGTTCAAGACCAGCCTGTTCAATGTGCCGAGACTCGGTCTCTACTAAAAATATAAAAATTAACTGGGCATGGTGGTGCACGGCTGTGGTCCCAGTTACTTGGAAGGTTGAGGCACAAGAATCTCTTGAGCCCAGGAGGCAGAGGTAAGAGTGAGCTGAGATCACGTCGCTGCACTACAGCCTGGGACACAGAGTGAGACTCTGTCTCAAAAAACAAAAACAAAACAACAACAACAAAAACTATAAATTATTCTAAGTGATTCTAGTTGATTTTGAAACAATAATCAGAAAGTGAGATCTGTGGGTCAGTGCTGCAATTATAAAATGTGTGTTGAAAATACGACAATATAGAGAAAAGGTTGTAAGATAATAAAAAAAATTCCAGATAAGACAAAAACAATTTTACATGGAGAATATAAGATCCGAGTGCTTAAAAAGAAGAATAAAATACAACATATTGGAAACACATTTTTGAAAGATGCATCAACTGAAATAAAATCCAAATGAAAGGCAATTGAGTTGCAGGAATAAGACAATAATAAATAAACATTCTGAAAAAAGATAAAGAAAATATAAATAAAATAAAAAAGATTAAATAATAGATACAATATATGGAACCTAGAAACTAGTATCCAACCTGTGAAAAACAGCTATTCTCAAAGTCAGGTCAGAATATTTAACAATTGTTGTCTAAAGTCCCACTCAGTTCAAGCACGAGAGTACAAACATCCTACAAAAAACCTGAAGTGTCCATCTCAGATTAAGGAATCTTGTTCTTACCCTTATATACCACACCAGCCTATTACACGGTCCTACTGAAAGAGCAGAGCAAATTCAGACCACAATATTGAGCCACTTCACTTCTGTATCATTCCCTGGATTTTGGTTCAATTTATTGTGAATAATCTCTTAAAATCTTATAAAATGGTAATTTCTGTTTTTAGGATCTGCCTAGATTTTGTTTGTTTGAATTAAAGTGTCCTAAAATGTTGGTTTGTGCACTGTATGCTACACAGAATCTTTGGATCCTAGATACTGCACTCTAGCTTTGCCCCTGTGTCGCCTTCTCATTGTCTGGGGGCAGGAGAAGCTACAGTCTGGGGATGGTTTTATTTGCGCCAGGCCTGAGGCAATACCTGAAACAGTGACTCCCGATGCCCACCATAGCTTTCCACAGTTCACTTCTCCCCAAGAGTCGTGTGCTCATCTGCCCCACATATTGCATGCCCGGTCAGAGATGTTTTGGGACATGCATGGCATGTTCGGGATGTCTTTGAACACAATACTTGCCTTCTTTGCCCTCTGGCTCCTACTCTCCCCACCTCCTAGGGAGAGAGTGTTCTTCAACCCCCATGAGTAGGTCTACAGCAGCTAGAAACAAGGAAAGAGACTCTATCTCTGTGTATCCTCCACTAACGAGAACCTAGCGGCTTTGTTTCATGCTCTGCCTAGAGGTTCTATACTCAAGGGCACAACATAAAATAAATACATAAGGCCATGAATGGTAATGTGCTAAAACAACGCCAAAGAGCCGCAGTCCCTCCTGCCCACCTAAAGAATAGAAACAAGAGAGCCACACACACATAAATGGTAGAAAAATTAAAGGCACAATGTTTAATCTATGGTAAACTGAATAATTTTTTTAAATGAATTAATTTTCAACAGACTTATCCAATATAAAAAATAACAGTTGCATATTTAAAAAGCATGAAGAAGGCAGGGCGCGGGCTTATACCTGTAACCCCAGCAAATTTGGGAGGCTGAGGTAGGCAGATCACCTAAGATCAGGGGTTCAAGACCAGCCTTGCTAACATGGTGAATCCTCATCTCTTCCAGAAATACCAAAAAAAAAAAAAAAATAGCTGGGCATGGTGGCAGGCACCTGTAATCCCAGCTACTAGGGAGACTGAGGCAGGAAAACCTGAGAGCCGGAAGTTGCAGTTAGCCAAGGTTTCTCCACTGCACTCCAGCCTGGACAACAGAGTGACAGGGTGATACTCCATTTCAAAATAAATAAATAAATAAATAAATTAAAAGCATGAAGAAAACTAAAAAGCACTCTCTAAGTGCACAGATAAATATTACAGCTTCGTTATATAATAACCTGTGCACATACATGCATCCAAGCACACAACTAAATCTAAATAGAGGAAATAATAGAGGTCCTATTTATTTTCTACCCATAGTTGTACAGTTAATAACAAAAGATATTTAAGCCAACTACAATGTTTTTAAAAACACTGTCAAAATATCCATGTTATCAGAAAGAAAATTTAAGAAAATAATACAATGGCATGGAAAATGGCCAAAAATATACTCAGAGATAAAAATTAATCATTAGTTTTTAAGTATTAAAGAATCTATAATGCCAGTAAAATTTACTAAAAATAAAATTGTCAAGAAAATTTTAGAAGGGTGAGAAGGCCAAAACAATAGCAATGTAAATAGAATTTAATAAAATTAAAAATGCTAACTAGGTAAAGTTTGTAAAAAGAAATCCGAGGGCTAATATTTTGACCACAAATTAACATTACCTAAATTAACAAAAATTCAATCATAGTAAAATGGGAAAAAATATGGAGACAAAGAAACACTTATAGTTTTATCCATGTAACAGATAATTTTTGGAATGGGGTACAAGTCTGAAAAGATTACAGAAAACCATATAAAAAATAAATGCTACATAAAACCGTTGCTTCCTAAATGTTTTATCAGTACAGTGAAGCTTATGCCTAAATTCTTTCAAAATTTTAAGGAGCTGACAATTTAATTTATGAAATTTGTTTCAAAATATCCACATGTATAGTAAAATATCAAATTTGATTCCTTTATTAAACAAACATTTGCTGCCTCTGCATCAGAGATCATTTTAGGTCTGCATATACATCTGCGAATAAAATTGACAAAATGCCTGCTATCTGGACCGTACATACAAATTCTCCCTTTCTATGGTCCTCAGATAAAAAGAGGGATTCCATCCTCTGGAATGACTCATACCTACTCCAGGGCACTTGTTCTGCCATCAGACAATGCGCCGCATTTAAGTCCCCATTTACTTAGAGAAAGGCACACTGGCACAACCTAAGCTTCCATTCTATGGGGGAAGATGATGATAAATGCATACATCAACAAAATGGTTTCTGATTGAGATTCTTGATGGAAAAGTTTATTTTACTAAAAACAAAATTTTAACTGGTATACAGACAAGATATTTTAAGGAATCCAAAATAAACAGGAAACACCAGTTATAAGACTATTACAATAAATACGGCTGTCATAAACTTGGAGGTGATAGCAAAGATAAAAAGAGATGAGAGAGCCAGGATGTGGTTTTGGAGTTATCAGCTGACAATGTTGAACTTTAACTGAGACCTGTGCTCCCCAAAACAGAAATGGGTAAGAAATCCCCCACTCTTTCATGTTCCAGTAAATGACTTACCTCAAAGAAACATTATTCCTCATATACTTTAGAAAAAGACTCCCTGGCCGGGTGCCGTGGCTCACGCCTGTAATCCCAGCACTTTGGGAGGCTGAGGAGGGCGGATCACCTGAGGTCAGGAGTTTGAGAAAAGCCTGGCCAACATGGCGAAACCCCGTGTCTAGCAAAAATACAAAAAAATTAGTAGAACATGGTGGCGGGTGCCTGTAGTCCCAGCTACTCGGGAAGCTGAGGCAAGAGAATCGCTTGAACCCGGTCAGTGGAGGTTGGCAGTGAGTAGAGATAGCACCACTGCACTCCAGCCTGGGTGACAGAACGAGCCTCTGTCTCAGGAAAATAATAATAATAATAATAACTGCCTATCCTCTCATCTTCTCATTCTCATAACTCCCCAAAGATGCACAAATCACTCCCTTGTGACAAGATTAAGCACATGTATCTTCCCTCTTCTGCCTGAACCTGCTGAAAAGGCCAAACACAGATCCTTTCTCTTTCACCTCTAGCCATCTCTCTATTCTGTGTCTTCCCAGTGATTAGCTAAGATTAGAATGTAACTATCTAGACACAGAGATAAACACGTCCTATTCAGCTAACTGACTGAGACTTTCCCTGATTGCAAACCAGTATCAACTGAAACTTGTCTGCTCCTTCCAATGAAAGCCTAAGACAAAACTACCCAATTGAGACAGTCTGGATCTTTGCATCTATTGCAATAGCCTAAATAAAATCACACTCCTTACCTATGTAGTTTTTGTCTTTGACACAGTAAATAGGTAAAATATTAGTCAATAGGACTGAATAAGGCCAACTAAAGAGAGACTTAAGAAGAAAAAGCTATCCAGGATGAGCTCACAGAATTTGAATATTTAGACGTCAAACACACACACACACACACACACACACACACACACACACACACACGATTGAGAAAGAATGACTGGGAAAACATCTAGAAACCCAGGAATGTATGAAAGTAAAAGAGAAAGAAGACGCAAGAAGGCAGGAGTTGTCAACTGTACTGAATACTTTGGAACGATCAAGTGAAATGAGGATAAATGTAGCCATTGGATTTGGATTGATGGAGATCATTGGCAATACAGTAGTCCTCTCTTATCTTTAGTTTCACTTTCCATGGTTTCAGTTACCCAAGGTCAACACAGTCCAGAAATATTAAATGGAAAATTCCAGAAATAAACAATTTTTAAGTTTTAAATTGCATGGCACCTTTCTGAGTAGCATGATGAAATTCCTTCCTGTACCACTCCCTCATGCCCGGAAAATGAATCATTCTTTTGCCCATGGTATTCACCTTGCACACACTACCAGGCTGTAAGTCCTTTAGTAGCTCTCTCGGTCATAGATTGACTATTGTGGTATCACAATGCTGGGTTCAGGTAACCCTTATCTTGCTTAACAATGGCCCTAAAACACAAGAGTAGTGATATTGGCATATCATTTTAATTGTTCTATTTTATTTATTGTTGTTAATCTCTTATTGTGCCTTATTTATAAACTCAACTTTATCATAGGCATGTACAGGAAAAAGCATAACACTGTTTACAGAGGGCTTGGTACTAACTGTAGTTTCAGCCATCCATTGGGGGTATTGGAACATATTCTCTACAGATAAGGAAAGACTTATATGTTTACAAGAACAGTTGTTTTTAAGCAGTGGTGATAGCAGTGAGTTGAAGAGTAAAAGGGATGTGAGGAGTTCTGAGACAAGAATTGCAAATAATTGTTTTAGGAAGACTGGATAACATTCATATGGGACAGTGTTTAGAGGAGACTCTAAGGTAAAAAACTTTTTTTTTTTCTGAGATAAGAGATTCTAGAAAAGATTTGTGATACGGGAGAAAGGGGTGCCTACAAAAACAAAGACTTGGGGGAAAACATTATAATAAAAATAGTTAATATATATTGCATTCTTAATATGACCCAGGCACTACACTTTGTCTTTTTTATCTATTATTCTTAGTTTTTCTCATTTATTAACACTCTTCTATTAGAGAAAAATAGGACAGAGTTTAAGTTGATCATGATTTAAATTTCAGCACACTGCCTTCAGAGTCCATAAGTATAATCATTATGCTAAAATGCCTCTCTGTATATCTTAAAGCTACCAACAATACATGAATTAAGATGGAAGTACTTGATACATTTCTAACAAAATTAAGGAGCAAGCAACTTTGATTTATATCAACAATTTACTTAATGCATCTTCTAAAAGTTTAAGCCTTTGAAATAAAATTTGAGCCAGAAATAATAAAAATGAATGTTAGAGAGCATCAAAATTTTAGTATCACAGACAAAATAATTACATTGCCAGAAAATTCAAAATAATTTATTGAAAATCATTAGAAATTAACAGTACTTTATAAATTATAGTTACAAAAAGTAATAATCATCCAATAATTAATATTGATAAAAAGTCTGTTGGAAAACATAATCTGCTGTTCATAATGACAAACAAAACAAAAAATTATTGCGAGATATTAGTGAAGAATATATTGCACTATAAAACACCTACAAAAATATTCTACTTTGAAACTGGAGGATCTATATTAAGTACTGACATACAATGAGAATATTATTGAAATAGCTTTTCTTTTCAAATCAAAATACAATTTCAGCATAATTTTTATTTGTAATTTAAAAACATTAGTCTTGCCAATATAATTTTAAGCAAAATTATGTATTTAATTTTACAAAGTTTTAAAATAATATTAACATAAAAATGAAAAAATAAACATGAAAGACAGGCTTAGAAAAATTTGAAAAGGAAATAGTGAGATCGATGGGGGAATATATCTCTTAGATAAAAAATAAATTATGGAATTAAAGTAACTAAAATATAATAGGTAGGCAGATTAATAAAGTATATTTCAGTTGGCAGGACATAGGGCCATCTATAACTTCCAGAGGATAAAAAACTATAATCCTTTCATATTTCTAAAAGTAGACGGCAAATGAATTTTGGTAAAAACAGTAATGTCAGCTGCATATATATATATATATTTTTTTGATTCTGCCATATTAGTAAACAACTAAATATACATCATAACAATGAGATGTCTATGTTCATATTTCAAGTGTTAAAACAAATTAACCAATGTTGTTAAAAAGTGTTAAAAATAAATTAACCAATATTGCAGAGAGATAAGTAAAATGAACTTTGACAAACACTGTTAATGTGTCTAAAAACTGATAAAATGTTTTAGGAAATTTAGAAAAACTTTAAAGAAATTTTAAAAGTCTAATAATTTTGGATCCTATAATTCTCCTTCTGGGAATTTATTCTAGAAACATTAATAGAAAAAAATAATCATAACACTATTTTTCAAAAGCGTACTCTGGGAACAATCTAAATATCCAAAATCAAGGAAATGGTTAAACACATTAATGTGTAACCACAGTGTAGACTACTATGCCTGAAAGTGGAATCCAAAAATAATTTTTATTGTGGGGAGATATGGGGGCCATAACATTAATTGAAAAGACAGACATAAAATATTATATATGATATTTCATTTACCTTAAGGTATGTCTTTTTCTTAGGGAAAACAAATGGAAGGTAATTTTTATGAATATTAATGGTGTTGTTCTTTGAGTAATGAAACTATAATTTATATTATCATGCATGTCAGTACTAATTTTTCTTATATTTCATATGGTACATGGATTGCCTTTATAATTATAATAAAACTAGTTTTAGAAAATAACTTATACAAGTTAAAGGTAAATTAAAGCTTTCATATTTCATTTAAACCAATACCATCCATTAACCCATGATAGTATGGAAATCCTCTATTTCTGGGACCTCAGAACACTACATTGTAATTCTAAGATATTTCCAGTTATAAAATATGAACTATGTCATTACTATATTTTCAGATTTTCAAATGCCATTTTAAATGATGAATACAAAAATATTAACGTGATTACATGAACATGTGCTAGACTGGAACTAGCCAGGTCAAATACATTTGAAAATTAAAAGTATATATTAAAATAAAGTTTTAGTGCTCAAATTCCAAGATATTAATTTTTTTATTATACTTTAAGTTCTAGGGTACATGTGCACAACGTGCAGGTTTGTTACATATGTATACATGTGCCATGTTGGTGTGCTGCACTCATTAACTCGTCATTTACATTAGGTATATCTCCTAATGCTATCCCTCCCCGCTCCCGCCTCCCCCCCTCCCCACAATAGGCCCCGGTGTGTGATGTTCCCCATCCCATGTCCAAGTGATCTCATTGTTCAATTCCCACCTATGAGTGAGAACAGGCGGTGTTTGGTTTTCTGTTCTTGCAATGGTTTGCTGAGAATGATGGTCCACCAGTGACAGACTGGATTAAGAAAATGTGGCACATATACACCATGGAATACTATGAAACCGTAAAAAAGGATGAGTTTGCGTCCTTTGTAGCGACATGGATACAGATGGAAACCATCATTCCAAGATATTAATTTTAAACATAACTATATATCCACTTAAAAGCTTAGAATGGCAGTTAATGTAGTATATTTTCACATAAATGATGATAAAACCAAAATTTAAAAACTCAATTTAAGTATATAAGATAAAAATATTTTAAATAGAAATTTAATATAATTGATTACTTATGTAGTATGATTTTAATTTTTAACTTTTATAACATTTATTTGAATTGGAAAAGGAAAGTATCACTACGACTTTACAATCTTAAGAATATTGAAATAACAGATTAGCATAGCATAAAAATTTGATTACTAGTGAATTCCGATATGATTTATGTATAGCTTATAAAATATTACAAGTATAAAATATTATATACTTTTGTTTTAAAAATAAATTAGTGAATAATGGTTACATAAACTTTAGTAGTCAAACTTTTAAATCTTAATTTGTACATAATAAGAATATTAAATGTCACATCTGAGGTAATTTATATTTTGTTATCTTTAAATAGGAGAAAGAGATGAGAATTATGGAGGAAAATAAAAGTTATTAAAACCAAACATGTGTCATTCTCTGTACTAGTTACTTAGCTTTATATAAATGCAAAGAAAATCTTTCCACTGCTGGAACATTTCCCATGGCCAGGTACTATTCTAAATCCTTTTACATGCATTGTCCCACAGATTGTTCAGAGTGATTATTTCCAACTTAGGAGCATGGAAACTTATAAAGGGATTACATGCTATGAACATCGACCACATTACACTAAAAGTATAGCTGATCAAAGTTAGGAGGTGGGACGCAGGGAAAGCAGAGATTCTAATGGTAAAAGTGCTAATATTCCCCTTTTATAAATGAGGAGCCAAAGAAAAAGCCTATGGTTAATGGAGTAAAAACTAGAGTTTTAAGTATTCCATTTGAAATTAAAGGGTAGAATTATATCTAAGTGAAGAATAGTTGCTGCGAAAAGAAGGGAAAGAAGGTGATAAATAATCTAAGTATGTATTCTATAAGAAACTAAATAAATAATGTCTAAGAGACCAAAAAAAAAACCCACTACATTGATAATAAGAATATAGCTGTAATTGTCAAAAGATGTAAAACAGACAAAAGTTATTGCTTCTGTGAAGACAACATGGTAGAGAACAGATGAGGAAGCAGATATTATTTGAATTTGGTATTAAATTTTAATCATTAAAAATTAATCATTAATTATTAAAAATAAATAAGCATTTTTTAATTAAAATTTTGCCAAGCCCACCAGCTAAACAGTGTCTCCTTGCATGCTTCTCTGTACCGTAGTACTTGTCTTACAGTATTTGGCATATATAGTTCTCCCACCATACAGGCAATCTTTGAGGGTAGGGACTATCTTACTCATTCTGAAAGTGTTAGAATCTGACACAAAGAAAACAAGATATAATTCGAAAAAAATAAGTTATTGAATTAATTACTAATTGCTACAAATATAGAACCATCAGGAGTTAAACAAATGAAATAATTTTAATCTAACAGCATACCAAAATTCAATAATTTGCAAATTTCAAATCGTTTTGTTCTAATGCACAAAGTGTCAAGAAAACCAGAATACATTATGCTGTTCGCTATTGTCTAATTTATTACTCAAAAGAAGCTGCCAAAGTGCTTGCATATTTAAATACTCATCAAATTTACCAACTTCTCTATCTCAGAAAACAAAACAAGAGACTACTTTAGTTGATTAGCATATAAACAACTATTACTATTTTGGCTGTTTGTTAACTATGATGATGCAGTAATACATTTCACTCCTAAATGCAGACATTATATAAAAGGGAGAAAGGACTAATGCAACTAATTACCAAATCATGCAATTAGCTGTAGCCTAATTTTCTGCCAATAATAATTGAATAGTATGAATGCATGTGAGTGAAGCCACTCCAGGATTTATCTGAACTGAATTTATTAGTGTCTGAGCCCCCAGCGAGTTAACATGTAAGTCTTATAACAACAAAATCCTGAGAATTGATAAACACGTAAGTACCTTTTAATAGTATTTTAATACTGAATTTTATAACGTCTTTATGAATTGAGCAATAATTTCATTTCAGCAATTTATATTGAGACTAAAATGATGTGTGCTGTTATGGCAAAGTGAAGAGCTGAAAAGACTTTTTATTTTTTGTCTTAAGCAACAGAAAGTTTCTCATAGACGTGGAAGCTTGAAGTTTACGATCAGGCTTCCAGCATGGTCTGGGTCTGGTGAAGCCTCTCTTCCTGCCTTCTAACAGGATGGAGGAAGAGGAACCTCTGTGGCGTCTCTTCTTATAAGAGCACCAATCGCATCATGCAGACTCCACCCTTATGATCTCATCTAAACGTAATACCACCAAAGGCCTGTCTCCAAATATTAACACATTGGGGTATAGTGCATCAACAGCTGACTTTGGAGGGTGATGCAATTCACTCAATAGCAATGAGTATCTTGCATGCTTGTGACAACATAATTTAAAGCAATGATTCATAAAAAAGTTGGGCAAAAGTAGTTTACATAATTAATATGTTCACATGATCTAATGCCTGAAACTCATTTTAAAATTAGTTATTTATCTTTTAAAATTGTCATATAGGGCTGGGCGCAGTGGTTCACAGCTGTAATCCCAGCACTTTGGGAGGCCAAGGTGGGTGGATCACTTGAGGTCAGGAGTTCGAGACCAGCCTGGCCAACATGGTGAAACCCTGTCTCCACGAAAAACACAAAAATTAGCCACGTGTGTTTGTGGGTGCCTGTAATCCCAGCCTCTCAGGAGCCTGAGGCAGGAGAATCACTTGAGCCAGGTAGGCGAAGTTGCAGTAAGCCGAGATCGCATGACTACATTGCAGTCTCGAGGATAGCCTGGACTCTGTCTCAAAAAAAATAAAAATAAATAAATAAATAAAAAATCGACATGTAATAATTATACACATTTATAGGGGTACATACAGAGTGATATTTTGATACATGTATACAATGTGTAATGATCAATTAAGGGTAATTAGCATATCCATCTCCTCAAACATTTATCATTTCTTTGTGAAGGAAACATCCAAAATTCAAAAGACTTTTTGGAACAGTACTTGTATCCCAGACAAGACCATGAAACTCTTGCTGAATCCAGACTTCAGTGGGAAAAGTGTTCATGGCTAAACTACACATAGTACAGATTTAGAGATTTAGAGCTCAAGGTATGTTTACAAATAGTTTTCTTGACAGATAAATCTAAAAATAAACGCTGCATTCATTTAAAGTGCACAATTTGGTAAGTTGTAACATAGAGCATTATTTTTTTTTTCTAGTTTTAAGTTCCTTGGGGCAAGAGAGTATTCCTCATGTTTCTATTAGTCTGTCTTGGCTGGAAGTAGAAGTTGTATAAATTTGTTTTTGCAATGACTTTCGAGAGATATTGTTTCCATTTCTTTTTCCCCTTCGATCATGATTTACAAAAGAAAATAATTAAGTATATACCTTCTCATAATAGATGGTTCTTTGGCAACTGACTTTCTACCAGTTAGTATCCGATAAGTGTTTTCAAGCTCACAGACAAAAAATAAATACCACAGTTAAGGAAAGATAATAATTACTAAAAAATAAATGGTTGTATGTATGTTACATGACTATAAATTATTTCCTTTTATGTTAACTTCAAACTCCCTTATGTGAATTCATTCTCAGTTCTCCCAGATGATAAATAGCTGAGGCAATAAAGGATTCAGCATTAAGAAAAAAAATTATAGTTCCCTCTTCCCCCTACATATTAAGAATTCAAACTGAGCATATGTAATTATTGAAACGCCCTCTCATGTATATTTTCTTGACATGTTAATGAAGTTGTGCACCATCACTGAAGCCATATTAGATAGAGGACCAAAAAATATTTTTACCATAAAATGTCTTTTATCTAAGTATCGCATCACAGTGAAAAATATAATAGCAGACAGTAAAAGTAGGTGAGATAGATGATGTATTCAGATTTGCTCTACGTGTTAAACAAAACTGTCAAATTGCCCAAGAACTTGTCTTATTATGTTCTTTCCAATGCTATAGTCTTAATTTCCTCATAACAACAACAACAACAACAAAAAAATGATTCTTTTGGTGGAAGATATCCCTTTATTTCCAATAATACTTATATTTTACCTGCACTCTACCTCCAGAATATGTTTTGTAGTTTTGATTTTGGACTTATTGTTGCATTGGTTATGTAACATAATGAAATATATTGTATAACAAATGCCCTTGAATTTCCTTCTGATATTTTGTAGATTATAAACAACTCTGATAAACAGAGAAAACATAAATAAAAAATAGATAATATGAAACCAGAAGACAGTGGGCCAGTCAGCTAACATGAACATGAGCAACAGCCCATCTCTCCTCTAAAAATATTGCACTTGTATATACACCAGTCTAGTTTCTTTTATACAAAATTGCATAAAATTTATAAGTATATTTGATGCCTTTGGTTCCCTTTAAAAGGTGTTAGAAAAAGGTGTACTTAGCCAGGTGCAGTGGCTCATGCCTGTAATCCCAGCACTCTAGGAGGCCGAAGTGGGCGGATCACCTGAGGTCAGGAGTTCGAGACCAGCCTGACCAACATTTGCATCTCTACTAAAAATGCAAAATTAGCTGGCTTGGTGGTGCATGCCTGTAATCCCAGCTACTTGGGAAGCTGAGGCAGGAATCGCTGGAACCTGGGAGGCGGAGGTTGCAGTGAGCCGAGATCGTGCCATTGCACTCCAGCCTGGGTGATAAGAGCAAAACTCTATCTAAAAAACAAAACAACAAAACAAAACAAAACAAAAAAAGGTATTCTTACTCTAGGGCTCTTTAGTGAACAAGTATACAGTTTTTAATGATCATAGAATCTCAGACTACCCTAACAAAACCAAAAGCGTGAAAGAAATTAATATACACCATGAAATTGTGAAGTGTGATAAAAATTCCTCATAAGAATTATGGGGCTGAATATGCAGAAATTAATAAACCTATAGAATTTCATCATTTGATGCTGTGTTTGCTTCTTGGAAAATCAAACAATTACAATGAATAATTAAACTATTTATAAATTCTCAAAAATAATTCTCACTCAATATCTTTTATTGTAATTTTCTGCCAGATGCACAGTATAACTCTATCAGTAACTTTCTAGAAAATATAGATAAACCTAGAGATTTTGTTTCAATGGACTATGTAATATAACATATTATGTAACTAAAGGCTGAACATCATCCTGTCAGAAATTATTTATTCCAAAATAGGATTGAGGATAGAAAGCAGACATAAGGATAGAAAACAGACACACACATAAACATATGTGTGTCTGTGCATGTGTATACACATATAAATGCATATTTATATTTTTGATATATATGATATATATTAAATATCAATATATAAAGCAAGAAAACTAAATTAGAGGCCGAACATGTCTAGTATCCACTAGCTGTGCCAAAATAGTTTCAGAGGGCAATTCAACACTTGTCACCCTGCAGAGGTTTCAATGATGTCAAATCATGACGGCTTCCTCTATTTTCTAAGCATATAAATATTGTCAGTATTATCACAACCACTTAGCACTTAATTCAGTGCTTTGTGTCAGGAACAAAAAGGTTGTATCTGGTATAATGCGACATGGTATACCCGCAGCAGGTGGGCTGCTCTTTCCCGAAGTATTCAATCAGCAAGTATCAAATCCCAGAAGACTCTGAGATAAAGCAAAAATAATAGGGGCATAATTTTTTTGGCAATTGAACAATTGAGGAGACAATCAAAATTGCAGAAGCCTTCTTTGTAGAATTTAACAAGGTGATTTTAAAATTTATATGAAAAGCAAAAAAACGAATATAGCAATTTTTTCAAAAAAAGAACTAAGTAGAGAAAGTCTTACTGTATATGATTTCAATACATATTCTAAAAGTGGAATAATCAAGACCATGGGCCTTGAGAAAAGTAATATATAGATCAATGGAGAACGTTGCTCTCTAGGCAATCCAAGAAATGTGGTATCAACTGTATACCCATACGGAAAAATAAATTAGTGGCATCTCTCGTCATACATTGTGCATAAAAATGTACTCAAAGTGAATCGTAGACCTACATATAAAACCAAAAGCTATAATATTCCTGGAGGAAAAAAATAAGAGAAAATCTTTGCAACCTCCTGGTGATCAAAATTTTCTTAAATAGGAAACAACAGCAATGAACCATAAATTTTTTTTTAAAAAAATTATAAATTGGACTTAATTAAAATTTAAAACATATTATTCTAAAGACATAGTGGAGAAATGAAATGGCAAGCTATAACCTAAGAGAAAATATTCAAAACACATAAATTAGAAAAAGATATAAAGAATGCTTACCACTCTCAAGGTCCCAGGATTAGTGCAGTTCCTACCACAATGGCAGCCTTTGCTATGGAACCACACGTGCGCATGTTGGGATCTGAACCAGTGACGATGAGTTCATCCACATCTCCAAAGCTAGGAGGTAATGTCCAGCTCTTACCTGTCTTTTTAATGATGGATTTTCCAGTGACTCTATAAGTTCAATCAATTAGTGGTCCCAGTAGGAGTAATGGAAATTAGATCACGTTTACTTGCAGGTGGCTCATCACCGCCATAGCCAGTTACACCAGCTCATAAAGATAAAAGTGGAGCTCCACCAGTTAGAAGTATATGTAAAATGAAATCTCTAGACCAGGGCTTGGAACAACACTCTTAACTTCAAGAAGAGAGTCAAACATTTTATTAATGCAGAGTCCTCTTGGAGGTAAGACAACTACTCCTGCAACCGGGCAAAGTATATTTAGTCTAGCATATATTGGTCAGCCATGAAAGACAACATTATCTCCTGCCCACTCGGATCCTATACTCAAGGAGATCCCCTGACTTCAGAAGGTCACCTCAGTGACACTTGAGTGATTGTGTTTGGGTTTCCTCAAGTATCTGCTTTTTACATATTATAATTTGTATAATATGCAAATATCTTAAAATATGTTATTTATAACACACAGGAAAATGCATATTTGTTATTAATCTAAACTGTAGGCCTAGAAAGCCTTAAACAAAGACAGGATAATTTTTAGATAATTCATCATGATTGGTGTACAACCATGTTTTGATGCAAGTGTTATAGAAAACAGTGACAGATGTGCTTTATCATCTCCATCTTCAGCCTTTACATCACCAATCAAAACCTTAGGTAAACCAATACAACCTGGAAATACTCCTAGCATTTCTATACTGAGACCTCTTTCTACAGCATACAGAGCTTCTATTAGTGACAATCAGGTTATTTCTAACAGAAAAACACCTAAAAACAATGAGAGTCTTGTATCCAAAGCAATAGAGCACATGTTTGGCTGCTAGCATGAGAAATTAGAACTCAGTGACCAAACAGAAGGTTGCTACACTAAAACAGAGTTAGCAGAGCACTGCTCATTTCCACCACTTAGTTATATAACCACTCCTGCAGTATTGAATAGCTATTGCACACTTCTTTTAGAAAGAATCCTTTTTCTTTAAGGACATAGCCTGTTGCCACTCACAATTTAAAGGATGCTTGGAATCCATTTTAAAGAAAACTAAAAATCCCTGTAAATAGGTTTTGTGCTATCTGTGATCATGCATGTTTATTTAAGCACAAAAAAAACAACATGATTACATTATTATTAAATAATTGAATTTGTGGCAAGGCTTCAGAGTCTTCATGAGAAGGTAGGTGCATTTCATAAATTATAGCTGTTTCTACACAAAGATTATTATTAGCAATTTGAATTATGGTCTTTTAATTTGGATAGTTAATATTATCTTAGTTTATATATATCCTTTCATGGATTGTCATCTTGTTGTATTATAAAAACAATACATTATTTTTAAAAAACCTACTACTTAAGTTTCTTGATAAAAACAAACTGTCACATTATCAGTGATAAAATGCTTACAACTCAATAACAGAACAATAAACAATTCAGGGCCGGGCGCGGTGGCTCAAGCCTGTAATCCCAGCACTTTGGGAGTCCAAGACGGGCGGATCACGAGGTCAGGAGATCGAGACCATCCTGGCTAACACAGTGAAACCCCGTCTCTACTAAAAAATACCAAAAAAAAAACTAGCCGGGCGAGGTGGCGGGCGCCTGTAGTCCCGGCTACTCGGGAGGCTGAGGCAGGAGAATGGCGGGAACCCGGGAGGCGGAGCTTGCAGTGAGCTGAGATCCGGCCACAGCACTCCAGCCTGGGTGACAGAGCGAGACTCCGTCTCAAAAAAATAAAATAAAATAAAATAAAATAAATAAATAAATAAATAAACAATTCAGTATATTTTTAAATGAGCAAAAGAGTTTGTTATCTTGAAAGAGAAAGTACACAGATGACCCATAGAAAGGGTATAAAACATCATTAGTCTTTGGGGATGCAAATTCACCACAACCCATGCAGAAGAATGGGCAAAATGAAAATTAAAAAATTAAAGCAGAAGCAGAAAAGATATGGGGCAACTGGGACTCTCCTTCATAGCCAGTGGGAATGTAAAATGGTATAATCACTTTGGAAAAGAGTTGGAAAGTTTCTTGTAAACTTAAATATATACTTATCAGACACATGAGATATTCCTTTCCTAAGTATTTACCGGGGAGAAACCAAAATGTGTAACTGCACAAAGACCAGGTCACAAGTATTCATAACAACTTGATCTGAAATAGACAAAAACTCTAAACAACCCAAATGTCCAACACATGATGAGTTAACATATTGTGATATATCCATTTAATGACACACTACTTAGCAATGGAAAGAAACTATTAATTCATGCTATAACAAGGATGGATCTCAAAATCATTATGCTAAGTGACAAAGCCAGGCCAAAAATCAAAAGCAAAAAGGGGGAAAATAAACACATCTTATAAATCCATTCATATAAGATTCTAGGGAATCAATGTCTTAGCCCATTTAGACTGCTATAACAAAATACCATAAAGTGGGTGGCTTATAAACAATAGAAATTTATTTCTCAGAGTTCTAGAGGCTGGATGTCCAAGATCAATGTTCCAGCAGATTCAATGTCTGGTGAGCTCTGTTTCCTGATTTATATATAGCACTTGCTTGCTGTGTTCTCACATGGTAGAATGAGCCAATTAGTTCCCTTCACATTTGTTACATTCATGAGGTCTCTGCCTCCATGACCCAATCACCTCCCAAAAGGATCCACCTCCTAATACCATCACTTAGGGCTTAGGATTTTAACATGTGAATTTTGCGGGGACACAAACATTCAGACCATGGCAATAAACTAGTTTATAGTGACAAAAAGCAGATCAAATATGTGGGTGCATGAGGAGTAGATTACAAATGGGTCCAAAGAAACTTTTAGAGAAATGGAAATATTTGTTATCCTGACGGTGGTTATCATTTCCCAGGTGTGCACGCATATGCCAAAAGTTATCACATTGTATACTTTAAATATGTGAAGTTTAGTGGACTTCAGTTATACTTCCATGAAGTCTAAAAAGGCAAAAAAAGAAAAAAAAAACCTTTTCAGTTAAAATTATATACACTTTAGAGTAGGTATTTATAATTGAAAAAGACACTTCTATTGTAAGTTGCCAAAAGCTTATTTCTTTGATGTCATTTTACCTATAACTTATATCTGATAACCACTAATAAAGGTTGCCACTTGTTGAATAATTGTATGCTTATTCAGATTTTTTAAGGGATCAGAGAAATACCTTTTACCATTTTTAGAAAACTTAACTAACTTATCTAAATTTAAACCTATTTAAATGACAGATTTTCTAGTAAGAAATTATTAGATTTGTAGCAATAAAGGAATGATGCAAATTTGTCTATTCCTTTGGATTTTAAGTTTATCTATTTTTGAAACAATTTTTCAAAATTGTCGTTGAATATACTAAAAATCACTGAATTATATACTTTAAGTGAAAAGCAAAACTTATTTGTCAATACATGTTTACCTAAACGAGAAAATTGGGAAAGTATTATGGAAAGGGAGATCGGCAAAATTTTAAGGACCTTGAATATCAATCACACTTTAGTTTAACATGCAATTCATGTTTTATTGTGGAAGATTTTGAACGGGGCAGTAGCTTATCAAGCTATGCCTTGAGAAGTTTGTTCTGGCAGTGGCATATGAAGTGGTTTGATCTTGGGAGAGAAGAAAATCCTGTTACAATGTAATTGAAATAAATTGAATGGAAAATTACAGAGGCTTCAACTAATTAAAAGTAGCAGTACTAATAACTTATTTTTAAAGTGAGTGGGTGGATAATAAGAGAGTTTAAGGCTTTGCCACTTGTTGGTTGTAGGGAGTAATGAGAAGTGAGTAATCAAAAAGAACTCTAACATTTTTTTCAGTGTCAGGAGGAACAGAGTTTTCACGAAAGAGTCAAGGGAGAATGCTGTAATTCAATCCAATAACAGTTGAGGGGGTTGTCTTGAGTACTCTTTTTTGTTTGATTTGGAGGTCATGGGCAGTTTTGTTACATGGGTATATTGCGTGATGCTGAGGCTTGGGGTATGGATAGTCTCATCACCCAGGGAGTGAGCACAGTATCCAGTAGGTAGTTCTTCAGCCCTTTCTCCACTCCTCTCTCCCCACTCTAGTAGTCCCAGTGTCTATTGTTCCCATCTTTATGTCCATGTGTATTCAATGTTCAACTGTCACTTATAAGTGAGAACATAAGGTATTCAGGCTTCTGTTCCTGCAATAATTT
Organism: Macaca nemestrina; assembly: GCF_043159975.1. Taxonomy (NCBI): domain Eukaryota; kingdom Metazoa; phylum Chordata; class Mammalia; order Primates; family Cercopithecidae; genus Macaca; species Macaca nemestrina. The sequence goes on along the minus strand of NC_092128.1, from coordinate 58,943,638 downwards.
GCTTAGGATAATAATCGCCTTTAGCTGCATCCATGTTGCTGCAAAGCACATGACTTGGTAGTTTTTCATGGCTGCATAGTATTCCATGGCATATATGTACCACATTTTTTAAAGCCAGAGTGTTCTCTTACCCCCACTCCTGAGGATTCTAATGTTCAGGTTTAGGCAGGCCATTTAGTTAGATAGTACAACTGACCATAGGGAAGACAAATCCATATATTTCTGTAGAGACCCTAGGTAATAGTTTTCATTTTATAGCTGCCTAGTGTTTGAACTCCCTTGTCTATAGTTAGAGAGTAGAACATTGTTTTTGTTTTATATAAAAGATCAGGTATTTGTTCCCCCAAATTCCTTGACCTTAGACCTCAGAGACTTGTCTTAAACTTGGACAATCAGTTGTTCCCTCTCAGGGCATGCATCTGAGGTGGCTGACACAGAAAGAGAGAAGATAAAAGTCATGTCACCACCAACACTCAATATCTTTGCCCACTGGTGGCAGAGGCAGCATGTATTCAGGTGTAACAGGACTGTTGGCAGCACAGAAATCTGACTTGTCCTGTGGCCAGGGCTAGATAGGCCTTATTCTGAATGACCTTCCTTGGTCCCTGATTGACTTTAATAAAAATGGCTTCATTGAGATATAGTTCATACAACACAAAATTCACCCATTTAAAATTTACAACTTAGTAGCTTTTAGTATATTCACAGAGTTTGCAACCATCACTATGATATAATTTTAGGACACTTTCATCATCTAAAAGAAACCCTGTGCCCATTAACAGTCAACCTTCACCTCCCTCCAAACAAATATTAATATTATTCTCCCTTCCATCTCTATGTATGTTTCTACTTTGGACATTCATTAAAAGAAATCTGACAATGTGCAATATTTTGTGAGTGGCTTATTTCACTTAGCATAATGTTTTCAAAGTTCCATGTTGTTGTATGTATCAGTACTTCACAGCTTAATTGCCAAATGATTATATGGATAGATTACATTTTATTTTTCCATTCATCAGTTGGCAGACATGTATGTTGCTTTCACTTTTTGGCTATTATGAATAATGTTGTTATGAACATTTGTGTGTATGTTTTGATGTGGACACACATATTTTCATTTCTCTTGGCTACACAGGAATGGAATTGCTGGGCCATACGACGACTCCCTGTTTAACTTTTTCTTCCCTTCTGTTTTAACAGATGCGTTTCACTGATAGCTCTATTAAAGTATAATTGACAAATAAAAATTGTATATATTTATGGATTTACAATGTGCTGTTTCATTATACACATACATAGACACACACATTGTGAAATGATTAAAACAAGGTAACTAACATACCCATCACCTCACATACTTATTATTTTTGTGTGATGATATTTAAGATCTAATCTCTTAGCAATTTTACAGTAGACCATACATTAACTATAGTCACTATGATGTACAATAGATCTCCAAAAGTTGTTTATCCTGTCTAACTAAAATTTTGTCCCTTTAACCAGCATCTCCCTCTATCCTTCTCCCACTCCCAGTCCTGGGCAGCCACCATTCTAATCTCTGCTTCTATAAATTCAACTTTTTTAGATTTCACATATAAGTGAAATTATGCAGTATTTGTCTTTCTTTGCCTAGCTTATTTCATTTAGCATAATGACTTCCAGGCTAATCTGTGTCATTGCAAATGACAAAAGTAACTTCTTTTTAAATACTGAAATGTATTCTATTGTATCTTTACTCCACATTTTATTTATCCATTCACCCACCAATGGACACTTAGAATGATAACATTTTGAGGAACTGTCAAACTGTTTTCCAAAGCATCTTCACCATTCTACGTTCTTGCCAGAAATCGATGATCATTCCAATTTCTCCATATCCTTGCCAATACTTCTTATTATGTGTCTTTTTATTGTAGCCATCCTAGTGGGTATAAAAGGTTTCCTTGTGGTTTGACCTTACCTTTGTAAAAATTGGGCATATTGTTGAATTGTAAGTTCTTTCTTGCTTAATTTTTGAATCATTTGCATAGTCTTCCCATCTGTTCTTTGTATGATCTGACACTCTTTTGTTAAATTGCTTTTCTACTTAACTGGAGCACAGTTGGTATCTGCTCCTTGCAAACAAGAACCAGAGACTACCTCTAGATATGTAGAGGTAGAATTTATCCGAACAAAAGTGTATGAGATAAATCAGGGGGACTATGCAAAATTTAAGGAAAAACAAGTGAGTAGGAAGTGGGGGAATAAAGAGTAACTGGAATATTTTTAAAACCTCATTTTTGATGGTGATAGAGAAAAGAGAAATAGAATAGTAGCTTGAAGCATTACTAAGTTTGTTTACTCAGAGGAAAATCTAAAGCAAAGATATTGGACAGGAATATACAGGAGCAGATAATTAGTGAAGGAGATGCCTTAAGGAAGCAGATGATAAATTACCTTTGAAAGGAGTGTATTAGTTTGTTTTCCCACTGCTATAAAGACATATCTGAAACAGGATAATTCATAAAGGAAAGAGGTTTAATTGACTCACAGTCCTCTATAGCTGGGGAGGCTTCAGGAAACTTACAATCATGGTGGAAAGCAAACTGGAAGCAAGGCACTTCTTACATGGTGGCAGGAGTGAGAGCTAGAGAGAGAGCAGGGGAAGTTCCACACTTTTAAATCATCAGATATCATGACAACTGACTCACTATCATGAGAACAGCATAGGGAAACTGCTCCCATGATCCAATCACCTCCCACCAGGTCCCTCCCTCTACATGAGGGAATTACAATTCAAGATGAGATTTGGATGGGCACACAGAGTCAAACTATATCAAGGAGGAATACTCTTTCTTAGAGACAAATAGTAGTAGTCATAGAAATAATAATAATAATAATAATAATATAGAGACAGAAAGCAAAGAGATTCCTAGGTACAGACAGGACACTCAGAGGGCCTTCAACAGGCAGCTGTGACAGTCTCCAGAGATAGCAGTAATGCTATGCTAAGGCCAAAAATCAGAGTTCAGATAAGCATGTGAAAGAAAGTAGGAGAACAGCAGAAGTAGGGACAAGGTAGTAAGTCAAAAGGAGTTAAGGTGTAAAGGATTTTCTGGCAATATTGTATTCTAGCAGTAGTGAATTCAAGAATATTTCCTATTCTTCCACCTCATTTTCTGAATTCCTTTTCTTTCTTTCTTGTACCTCACTTAATAAAAATGCACCATAAGGGACTAAAAGCTTCAACAAACACTCAAACACACGGAACGTTAAATATATATGAATCATTACTCTGGTTTATTCTTTTGAAGTTGTTCCTCTGTGTGCTTTCCCTTTTCTTCTTACTTCAGGGTATCCATTGCAAAATGTAAATACTATGATGTAAAGTGAAGTATGTTCCTTTTTTGTGTTGAAATGTAGTTTTCTAAAAATGTTCACTTAGTCTTAAGTTTCAGAGATACATTTTTTAATCTGTCAAGTATCTCTAACTTAAACAACAAACCTAAAGTGATTTCCATGAGCAATTTACCGAGATCTTCCCTATGCTTCCTTCAAAATAGATATCTCGCTTCACCCCTTAATTCTTGATACATTGTTGTAGCCTTATTCTGAATATTTCTTCATATTACAATGTTAGAATAACAAAAATCTTTCATAGGTCAAGTTAATCATGTTTTCTTTTGCATAACCTATTTGCCTACTTTTTTTTAAATTGCCATTGTAAATTCACATAGAAAAGGCCTGAAATGAAATTCTTGGTTAGAAATGGGAACTGTAAAATCCTGCATGTGATTCTTATACTACTGAAAAAGAGAATAAAAGAAAACCCATTTTATCATCCTCTGAAACAGCAAAAGATAGGATTTCTCTGCCTGCCTTTTCAGTAGACTCTCTTTGTTCTTTTCATATTTGCTTATGCATTTGCCTTAGTATACAAAATTAAAACCATACCTACAAATAAAAATGTCATGGACAGACAAAGGCCACATGAGCTTTAAAAGATACAAATCAAAATACTTTTTAAAGTGGAAAAGAGCTCCATTTCACATTTCTGTGAAATTTGGGAGTTTACATCCTCCTGAACCCTTCAGCTGAAGTTAGCACTCCAGAGGATTTCAAATAGGTTCAAAGTTATATGGTAAAGAGAAAAAGAAAAAAGGAAAAGAAAAAGAAATGGTTGAATTTCCTTCAGTTCATTTCATTGTTTAGCATTTCAAAGGTTCCTTCTATTCTCTTGATTAAAGCTCTGGTTTTATCAGGTTTGTAGATTTGTCTGAAGCCAGGAATGCGTCCAAATTCACAGCAAGCATTTATGTACCCAAAATTAAATCAAGAAGCTTAATTAAGAAGTCTCCTTTCAACTGAGAAACAACCTAAAGTCTATTAAAATGTAGATATAATCTAGATATAACCAATCACATTTTAGTTGGTACATGGAGATAAGGAGCCACCTGAGGGCTGAGAATTTGTGGACCTGGCAGTTCTCATTCCACCTCTTCAATTAGCTAGTTATTTGACTTTCAGTAATCATTTTACCTCTCTGGATCTTAATGTCATCTACTGTACAATAAGATACAAAGTGGAATTGGATGTTTTTCCTATTTCTAAATTCCATTGATCTACTCTGAAAATACATTTTAATGTTTTTCTTTGGGATATTTATGTGAAATACAGCATTTACTATGTTTAATGTTTGCACCTAGCAAACATTGAACCCACAGAATGATAGGGTTTACTGCTTATTACGTGCACATGATGATTGTAGGAATATGCATATGTACACATATAAGGAATATTTCCTATTTGTAGAATTACACAGATTAATTACATCATAATCTAGCCATTTTATCAGAAGATATTAATGTTTCATAATTGATATCCTGAGAGTTAACAAAAGTTAAAGTTGCCAATGTTTTTTATATGAAAATATTAAATTTTTCATATTGTAACTCTATGATACATAAGTTAAACTTAAAAGTATTCCCTTTTGCTTGCTATTATGCTATTTTTCCAATAAGCACTGCAAAATTCCTTGGTTTTTTGTAATACTCCATTTGCTCACTGCAACATATTCTGTTAATATCTCTCCGGCCTTTAATATTGTGACTTGGGAATTATTTCTGTTTTTCATTAGTTTTCCTTCTGTTCATTGGAAAAATAATTCTAGATATATAAAAAAGAAGTTAATATTGGTAAGTGAGATATACTATGAAGGTCCAAGCTGGAGATTAGAAACAAATTTAAAACAGTATGTAATAGGTCAGTTGCTCTTCTCAAACTTCCTCTTTTTTAGTATCAAGTGAATAGTTTTTCTAATATTATTTTCTGTAATTTACATATGACCAAGACTGATCTTCAGAAAAAGTCAAATGATGTTAGCTTGTGAAGTATTTTAAGAAACTCTAAGGGCACCTAGTCAAATCTCTGACCACCATATTAAAAGACTTTCATTGATGTCTTAAATTCTACTAGTAATTATCCAATGTAGTGCCTAATTTGAAATGTATTTTCTATTCAAAAGTGTGTATCACAATATATATATATATGACTTATCATGTATGCCAACCTAATGTAAATGACATTGCTCCACTCTTTCTTAAGTGTCAACTAGTCAAAAACAGTTACATTTTGGAATCTCAAAGAAGTAATTTTTAAATGCTCCTTCATGGGTCCTTAGAAATTCCCAAAGGTGTCTCAAGAACTTCAACTAGAATATCTCCACTTATGTTTTCCTCCAAGACTTGGTTTACAGATGTTTGTAAGCCACTGGACTAAAAGATAGATAACATTTCAAAATTTGGATAATGCTAATGGAGGATAAAACAACTGTGAGAATGGTCATACAAATGGAGGAAAAGGGGAGCAAAGAGCTCAGTAAACAAAAAAAAAATAAGATAATATTGGCAAAGGGAACAAAGATCAATACAACAAGGAGTGGGAGAAAGGGCATTGAAAGGGATCTTGGCAATAGACGCCTACTTTACAAATTTGCCCAAGTTTCCACAGGACAAAATATAAAATAATACCTCACTGTAACTCTCCAGGTTATAGTTGTGCTCACTAAAGTCTAGGAATGACTGCTGTAGTTTGTGTTACAAAATCGTGTAACATGAAATTATGAAAAACACTTCACAGTCACAAACTATTTAAAATTGGTATAGAGATGAACAATAATCTAGCATGCTTTCCAAATAGACTGAAGCCTAACCTAGCTCCTAGGTATGATAAGGATTCCTACTGAAATGTAAACTAACTATGAAGGTGACTAAACCAGTTAGTCTCACCACAGTAATTTTTACTGTGCTTTGCTCATCTAGTGTGAAAGTAAAAATAGTAAGCACATTAAAAGTTATTTATTCTCTCAGTTTCTTGGCTGATTCATTCATGATAACTTACTGAACATTTAATATTGGTTACAAATAGGGCATATTTTAATCTAAAGGAAGAAAGCTAAGTAAAGCATAAATTTTGGGGGACCCCCAAGAAGTTTTCACACCAATGAACATAAATAGGCAAATAAGTATTCTCAGTGTGGTATACGACTTATATTATCACTATGTCCTCTAAATCTCTGAATCAAAAGATAACAACCCTTAACAAATAAGTATTCTCAATGTGGTATATGACTTATATTATCATTATGTCCTCTAAATCTCTGAATCAAAAGATAACAACCTTTAATAAATCAATGATTACATGGTAAGCACTAAAAGACATAACTTATTGTAACAAATTCTAGTTTTATAACAGAATTTTAAGTATATGATTGCAGGAGTGTTTTTCTGTCATACCAGGGAAACTTATTTGAATCACTGAGAAGGAAAAATGAATTGTGTATTTTACAAAACAGAGAGGCATTGCAAAATCTAGGATTTTTCCTAGTCTTTCAATTTTTTCAGTTACACATTTAAGTCATTAAGAAATACATATCTGGCTGGGCGACGAGTCTCATGCCTGTAATCACAGCACTTTGGGAGGCTGAGGTGGGCAGATCACAAGGTCAGCAGTTGGATACCAGCCTGGCCAACACGGTGAAACCCTGTCTCCACTAAAAATACAAAAATTAGCCAGGCGTGGTGGCAGGTGCCTGTAATCCCAGCTACTTGGGAGGCTGTGGCAGGAGAATCACTTGAACCCGGGAGGCGGAGGTTGCAGTGAGCCAAGACCACACCATTGTACTCCAGCCAGGGTGACAGAGCAAGACTCTGTCAAAAAAAAAAAAAAAAAGAAAAGAAAAGAAAAGAAATTTTCTATTTACATTTACAAAATGTTAAACAGAGAAAATTCCTCATGGTGTGTTTCCTATAACTAGTTGACTAAGGAAGAAAACATTCAGACTTGGTTAACAGTTCTGCAAAATATGCAGACATGGCCTGAAAGTGGACAGCTGTAGCATTATATTCCTTTTATGGGAAATGCAAAAAAGACCACTGTGAAGGGAAATTCATGTAGTGGGCTGAACTTTGAGCATTTCATCTGGTTATTCATTTTGCTTAGAAGGACAAATAGTCAGCCCTAAAGGTCTACAATGATTCACAAGCTGTGACCATAGTTTGGCTGCATGTTAAGGGACTTAGAAGGAATACTATTGGAAAATTGGTGACAAGGTGGTCTGGGGAAGATGAATGTTGGTAGAGGATGGCCACAGGAGTAGAGGATTTTAATAATCATGTGGATAGGATGACCAGTTTTTTGGATACTAGTCTTCTTCTTTCTAAGCCACTCCTTTCATTTTCCAATGGACCCATGAACAAACTGGCCTTTTGGCTGCCTTGGAGGCTATCCAAGTGTTAAGCAACATGGACTTTTATGTACCAAGGCCAGCCTGCCAATTGCCTGTCAATAACCACTACTGAATGCCCAATCTGTCAGTATCAGAGACCAATACTGAGTGCCATCCTCTTTCTAAGACACTCCTTTCCTTTCCCAGTGAACTCATGAATAAATTGGGCCAATACTGAGTGCCCTAATATGCGTTGATCAGTCAACTACCTGGCAGTAGGTTGATTATATTGGGCAGCTTCCATCATGGAAGGGGTAGTGCTTTGTTCTTACTAGAAAAGGCACTACAAATATGGTTTTATTTCCCTGCATGCAATGCCTCTGCCAAAACTGCCATCTGTGGACTTACAGACTACCTTATCCATCATCGTGGTATTCTAAACAGCATTGCTTCTGATCAAGGAACTCACTTCATAGCAAAAAAGGACCATGCTCATGGAATTCACCTGTCTTTCCATGTTTTCCAATATCCTGGAGCGGCTGGCTTTATGGAATGATGCATTGGTCTTTTGAAGAGCCAATTACAGTGCTAGTTAAGTGGCAATGCCTTGTGGGGTTGGATATTGTATATGCTCTAAATCAACATTCAGTATGGTGCTATCCTTACCAAAACAAAGGTTCACAGACATGGGAATTAAGCGGTGAAAATGGCAGTAGCACCACTCATTATTACCCATAGTAAATTAATTAGCAAAATTGTGATTCCTGTCCCCATGACCTTAGGCTTTGCTGATCTAGGTTGTTGCTTTCAAAGGAGAAATGCTTCTACCAGGAGACATAACAATGATTCAATTGAAAAATGGAAAGTTATGACTGCCACCCAGCCTCTTTGGGCTCTTCATGACTTTGAATCAACAGGAAAAGAAGTGAGTTACTGTACTGGCTTGCATGATTGATCTTAATTACGGAGGGGAAAATTGGGCTGCTAAACTCAATGGAAACAAGAAAAACATATGTTCAGAATGCAAGGAATTCCTTGTGGAATCTCTTAAACTACCATGTTCTATGATTAAAGTTATTGGAAAACTATAAGAACCAAATTCAGGCAGGGGGTGGGGTTAGGAGGTTCACTGCAAATAGGAACAAGAGCACCTTCTTTGGGTGATGGAAATATCACAATTGTGGTGGTGACTCCACAATTACATAAAAATTATCAAAACTCATCAAACTGTACACTTAAAATTGTTGAATTTTATTTTATGTAAATATTACCTCTATACAGTTGAATTAAAAAAAAAAAAAACTTTCGTATGACAGCAAAGATTCCTAACATTGAAAAACAAAGACCAGACAGAGAGAACACAGTTATAGTACATATCCCCAGAGAGGTATTTGTGTTTCAACTTCAAAAACAAAAACAAAACTCATAAAAATACATTTATTTATTCATCCTTTTATTCAACAAATAGCTTTTTAGCATAAGTCATTCATCATGAAAAGCTTCAGATGCTGGAGCTATGTCAGTGGAAAACAAAAATACAAAGCAAAAACATGAAACAAAACATCAATAATTAAAAGATTGCCCTTAAGGAGCTTACAGTTAGTTAAGGGAGATAGGGAATTAAATGAATAAGTAAAATCACTTCTATGACCTTGATTGTGATAATTCTCAGAGCTATGTCTAACTCATCCATGGTAACTATATAGGTTTTTATAGGCTGTATTTTGGTATTAACTTCATTTGTTGCTCAAGTTTTCTATGTCTACTGAGTTTTTTCCCCCTCTTTCTTGTCTACTTTTAACTCATATGAACTCCAAGTTGCCTCTAAGCTGTAAGACAGAAATAGATAAATCAATGAACCAATGTAACACTGATAAAATTAGACTTTTTCTGATTTAATTCTAATAAACTCCTAAGTGCTGAGAATATAATAAGTAGCAAGTACCCCCATATTTTGGAATGAGAGATAATATAGTATACCATTATCAAACACTACCAAAGTGGTGTCTCGAAAATCAGTTTTGTGATCAATAACCTATCTCAATAGTATCAAATGCTTGAGGTCAAAAACTGGACTAACAATCACTTAAAAATCTGCCCCATAAAGGCAGGCTTCCTATCACAGACCAGGTGAAGTCAGGAGAAAGACATTTTAGGCACCAAAGGAGGGAGTTATTTTGAGAAATAATTTGGATTGCTTAAGCATTTATCTCTCCTTGATCACGGAAAGGGAACTCTTCCCCAAAACTTCATGCTGACTGAGAGGGGCTTTATGACATGATTCTGTCAGCTTGATATGTGTACCAAGAAGCTTGACGGGGCAGAGAGGCTGATTTTGACTTAATATTGAAGGAGAGTGAGAGTGAAAGGCTCTGACTGGATTATCTGCCAGGCAGGAGGGTTCACAGAGGTGACCACTGTTAGATCAAACTCCTCCCCGCCTACCACCCCCCCCCAACCTCTGCCCCCAAAAGCTCCCCAGAGGTATGTGTTTCCTCTGGATTGGATGTGGACCCTCTGGGAGGGAGCCAGCACAGGAGCCATTTTTAAAGGCCCCACAAAATGCTGGATATATAATAAAACTGGCCAGCTGGAAGAGACATAAGGGGTAGAGACAGTTTTACTTGCTAGCAGTTATATTCTGATGCTAGTGTACCCTGGCAGGTGTCCAAACACTGAATGCTTTTATCCTGTTGTGCTTTCATAGGTTTCTCAGAGACCCTCCCACTGAGAACTACTAACTGTGACTACCCAAATGAGGGCAACGCCATCCCACCCTCCAGCTGCTTACCTGCCCCACTCAGCTCTGCACCGCACAGCACTCTGCAGGCATCCTTCTATTCAGCTCTCAAGGTTGCCGCGTGAAGCCCAGCTGGATGGGGTCCATTTTTAAATGACATCAGACCACCTCTTCAAAATCAACCCTTTTACGTACTTTCATAGTACAAAACCAGTTTTTGAACCACCCCCTCTGAAATCCCTCCATAATTATTCTAGCCATTCACGTAAGAATATAGAAGAAACCACCTATTGTTTTGTTCTTGGCCTTGGACCTCAGCTGAAGCTGAAGCTGAGAGAATTCCATTTTTAAATTGTGTTAATAAACAAGCAAATTGGGATATTTAAAGTATCCATGCAGAAATAAGAACAGAAAGACATTAAGAAAGAAAAAACTCAACAAAGCTTGGATATAGAGAAAAAGGAGACATGAAAGTCCAGCATGACTAATGATTAGAGTTTGAGATGCTAAAGCAAATGATGGTAAGATTTCTGGATAAATATAGTAGCCTTTATTCACCTTCTCTCCACACATCCCACTGAAATGCAACAGAGAATTTAAAAGTTAATAAATTATAAAGAAAAAGGGAATAGGACAGAGTAGTAAATGTTATGGCTACTCTGAAAAAGGGGTAGGGAGCCCCACCCCAGGTTTGGTTTGGATATTGAGACTAATCACAGCACATGCTGACACCAAGCAGGTATGAAAAGTTTATGACTTACATAATTGAGGTCTCTGGGGAAAGCGGGACAGGCTTCTCAAGCAGGTCTAATGTGGTTTGAGAGAACAAAGAAAGAAGTCAGGCCTGAGTTTTTAATTGTGGTTAAGGTGAGGGAACAGGTTGAGGATTCCCACATGTATGGGCAGGGACTGTGGTTTAAATCTCCTGATAGCACCTGAGAAGGGAGCACCCAGGCCTATTTAGCAGCTTGCCCATGTGTAGATAGCAGGGAAGGAAGAGGGGATGAGGCTCAAAAGCTACCAGCAGACATCGAACAATGGAGTCAGATTTCTCATTACAGAAGACATATTTCAACAACTTTTTGAAACAGAAAATAGTTGGAAGACTGGTAAATAACTTAGCTGAAGAGAAAATACAGCTATTTTCAAGCAGAGTGGAAATTCTGATTAAAAGTGAGGGAGTCTGAAATACAGAAATCCTGAGAGGCACATAGCAGAGACTATTCAGGCAGGAGTGAGGCTTACACTTTTCAACAGCAATTTATTGGAGCCCAGGACCAGTGAGCTAAAACTTTTGAGAGATGGAAGGAAAATGATTTCCAAATTACTAATCAATTGTGAGAGCAGAAAAAAAGTGGTTTCAGACATTCAAGATAAAATAATTTATATACCATGCTGACTTTTCTAAGGAACCTACTGGAAGGTGTGCGCTGGTTAAACAAAGAAAGACAGGTCTAAGATCACTTGGACACAGGAAGGGGAACATCACACTGGGGCCTATTGTGGGGAGTGGGGAGGAGGGAGGGAGAGCATTAGGAGATATACCTAATGTAAATGACGAGTTAATAGGTGCAGCACACCAACATGGCACATGTATACATATGTAACAAACCTGCACGTTGTGTACATGTACCCTAGAACTTAAAGTATAATAATAATAATAATAAAACAAAGAGAAAAACATGTTTTCTAGTCCTGAAGAGCACCAAATTCCAATTGGAACTAGAAGAAGGAAGTGCTTTGAGAAGTAAAAGAAAGAGGAAGAAGGAGGAAACGTGAAAGGGAGGAAGAGGAAAAAGAAAGGAAGAAAGAGAGGAAGGAAGAAGAGGAGGGAGGGATGGAGGGAGTGAGAGGGAGGGAAAACCAAAGGCTGATATGCTTGAACATTTTCTGGTCATGTTGGGACATATGAGGGGAAAGACTGATACTACTACATAGAAAAACTAAGAGAAGAAAAATCTTAGGAAATTATCATCAGGAAAAAATTCATAAGAAAGGAAACATAATTATTTTACACCATTTAACAGTGAATAATACTTATAGTCTCACAGCAATATAAACATTGACCTTTGATATAACCAAACAGTATAATGTAATTATAACGGAAAGATGGAAGGAGCAGAAATAAGAGTGTGGTAAAAGAATGCCAAATCCTCACCTATCATATCAGAAAGCCAGTACACATAAAAAAGCATTATTGAAATAGCCTAATACAATACAATTCAGGACATAGGCACCACAAAGACTTCAAGTCTAAAACGCCAAAAGCAATGGCAACAAAAGCCAAAATTGACAAATGGGATCTAATAAAAGAGCTTCTGCACAGCAAAATAAATTATCATTAGAGTGAACAGGCAACCTACAGAATGGGAGAAAATTTTTGCAATCTAGCCATCTGACAAAGGGCTAATAGAATCTACAAAGAACTTAAACAAATTCACAAGGGAAAAAAAAAAAACCTCATCAAAAAGTGGGAGAAGAATATGAACAGACACTTCTCAAAAGAAGACATTTATGTGGCCAACAAACATATGAAAAAAAGTTCATCATCACTGGTCGTTAGAGAAATGCAAATCAAAACCACAAGGAGATACCATCTCACGCCAGTTCGAATGGCGATCATTAAAAACTCAGGAAACAACAGATGCTGGCGAGGATGTGGAAAAATAGGAATGCTTTTACACTGTTGGTGGGAGTGTAATTTAGTTCAACCATTGTGGAAGGCAGTGTAGCAATTCCTCAAAGATCTAGAACGAGAAATATCATTTGACCCAGCAATCCCATTACTGGGTATATACCCAAAGGATTACAAATCATTCTACTATAAAGACACATGCACACGTATATTTATTGCAACACTATTCACAATAGCAAAGACTTGGAACCAACCCAAATGCCCATCAATGATAGAAAGGATAAAGAAAATGTGGCACATATACACCATGGAATACTATGCAGCCATAGAAAAAGGATGAGTTCATGTCCTTTACAGGGACATGGATGAAGCAGGAAACCATCATTCTCAGCAAACTAACACAGGAACAGAAAAGCAAACACTGCATGTTCTCACTCATAAGTGGGAGCTGAACAAAGAGAACACATGGACACAGAAAGGGGAACATCACACACTGGAGCCTGGGGGTTGGGGGGCTCAGGAAGGGATAGCATTAGGAGAAATACCCAGTGTAGATGACAGGTTGATGGGTGCAGCAAACCACCATGGCACGTGTATACTTATGTAACAAACCTGCATGCTCTGCACATGTATCCCAGAATGTAAAGTATTATATAAATATATATATATAGCCCAATATATATAATATATGTAATATATGAAGCCTAATATATATATAATATATATATACACATACATATAAAAGCCTAATACAGTCATGCTTTGCATAACAATATTTCAGTCAATGACGGACCACATATATCATGATGGTCTCATAAGATTATAATGGAGCTGAAAAATTCAAATTGCCTGGTGTCATAGCCTTTGTAAGTTTGTAGCACAATGCATTACTCACGTACTGCACTGTCAATCCTATAAAAGTAGACCATACCCAATTACAGTACAATACATAATACTTGATAATGATAATTAACAACTACATTACTAGTTTATGCATTTACTATATTTTTATCATTATTTTAGAGTGTATTCCTTATACTTACAAAAAAACAATGTTAACTCTAAACTGGCCACAGGCTGGATCTTCAGGAGGTATTCTAGAGGAAGGCATTGTTATCATAGGAGATGACAGATCTATGCATGTTATCACCCCTGAAGATCTTCCAGTGGGACAAGATATGGGGTGGATTCCAGTTGCATCCATGTCCCTACAAAGGACATGAACTCATCCTTTTTTTATGGCTGCATAGTATTCCATGGTGTATATGTGCCACATTTTCTTAATCCAGTCTGTCAGTGATGGATATTTGGGTTGATTCAAAGTCTTTGCTATTGTGAATAGTGCTGCAATAAACATATGTGTGCATGTGTCTTTATAGCAGCATGACTTATAATCCTTTGGGTATAGCCCCAGTAATGGGATGGCTGGGTCAAATGGTATTTCTAGTTCTAGATGCTTGAGGAATCGCCACACTGTTTTCCACAATGGTTGAACTAGTTTATAGTCCCACCAACAGTGTAAAGGTGTTCCTATTTCTCCACATCCTCTCCAGCACCTGTTGTTTCCTGATTTTTTAATGATTACTATTCTAATACCGCATGTTCTCACTCATAGGTGGGAATTGAACAATGAGATCCACTTGGACACAGGAAGGGGAACATCACACACCGGGTCCTATTGTGGGGAGGGGGCAGGGATAGCATTAGGAGACATACCTAATGTAAATGATGAGTTAATGGGTACAGTACACCAACATGGCACATGTATACATAGGTAACAAACCTGCACGTTGTGCACATGTACCCTAGAACTTAAAGTATAAAAAAGAAAAAAAAAAGATATGGGGTGGAAGACAGTGATATTGATCATCGTGACCCTGTGTAGGCCTAGGCTAATGGGTATCTTGCTTTTTAACAAAAATGTTTAAAAATTTAAAAAAATAAAATACTTATAGAATAAGAATGTAAAAACAAAAATTTATAGCTGTACAATTTGTTTTTTAAGCTAAGTGTTACGAGTTAAAATATTAAAATATTAAAAAGTTTATGATTCACAATAAGCTAATGTTAATTTATTATTAAAGAAATAAATTTCTAAAAAATGAATTTAGCATAGCTCAAGTGTACAGTGTTTATGAAATCTACAGTAGTGCAGGTCAGTAGTCCTAGGATTTCACATGCACTCACCACTCACTCATTGAGTCTCCCAGAGCAACTTCCCGTCCTGCAGGCTCCACTCATAGTCAGTGCCCTACACAGGTGTACTCTCTTTTATCTTTTATATCATATTTTTGCTGTACCTTTTCTATGTTCAGCTGTGTTTAAATACACAAATACACACCATTGTGTTACAATTGTCTAAAGAATTCAGCATGGTAGCATGTTCAGGTCTGTAACCTAGGAGTAATAGACTATACCATAGAGCATATAGAATAGGCGTGTAGTAGCCTGTACCATCGAGATTTGCCTAAGTGCTGTCTATAGTGTTTGCACAAGGAGGGAGCTGCTTAATGACTCATTTCTTTTTATTTATTTTATTTTATTTTATTTTATTTTATTTTATTTTATTTTATTTTTGAGACGGTGTCTGCCTCTCTAGCCCAGGCTGGAGTGCAGTGGCTCGAACTCGGCTCACTGCAAGCTCTGCCTCCCGAGTAGCTGGGACTACAAGCACCCGCCATTACGCCCGGCTAATTTTTTTTTGTAATTTTTTAGTAGAGATCGGGTTTCACCGTGTTAGCCAGGATGCTCTCGATGTCCTGACCTCATGATCCGCCTGCCTCGCCCTCCCAAAGTGTTGGGATTACAGGCGTGTGCCACTGCACCCGGCCAATGACTCATTTTTTCAGAACATATCCCCAATGCATGACTGTATTTAGAAATATGAATGCAAGATAGCAGAGTAGGAGATACCAGTCTTTATCCCTTTATCCTCCCCCGCCCCCATACATATACATATACATATACATAAACCATTCATATGTGTCTATACACATACACATACATATAGACAGCTATTCAGAAACCAAAATAGCATGGAGTGGGCTCAAGGGCTGATTAAAGAATCTACAACAACACAGTGAACTTTTTTTTTAAAGGATAATTTCCACATGGAAAAGATTGCTGATAAGATTGACATACCTGAGACACCAGGAGCAAAGGAGAAAGGTGAGGCTATCAGTATCAGCCAAATGCAGCAGCCACCGTGTTTCCCAGCAGCCTGCTCAGTAGAGGACACTGGCATCTCTTGCCACAGAGGGAACCAACAGCCATTCCCACCAGGGAATCTGAGAGGGAAGCTTGGCTGCACATCCCTCTTGCTCCAGGACCAGCTGCTGTTGAGCTGCTTTGAGAAAGGAGCTACCACCTCTCCCAACCTCTTACGTGTCAGGAGTCCCAGCTGCTCTAAGTACCTACAGTACAGACCTGGGCGGTATGGCCGCACTGGGCCTGCTGCCATCTTAGACATCAGAGCCATCGCACGTGAGGCCCCAGAGCCAAGTACTCACTGTGCGGTTCACGCTCCGGGCACCACCTCAGCCCCGTAGAGAGCCAGGCCTTCCCAAGGATCTATGCCTTCCATCACATGACGAGCAATGCAGCAGGTGCCAGCACCTCAGGTACTAGGGCCATCACAGGCCTGGACCCAAGAGCTCACCATTAGTGCTGTGTTTGGGGCTCAGCTCTGTGCACCTCATCAAATGCCGGTGCAACATCATTATTTCCTCATATGCAAACATTAAAAGAATGATGGCCCAGAAGTTTTGAGTGTGGGAAGAGAAACTACTGGGGATTATAATTTAGCAAAATATTTCTAAAGATTGTAAGTCATAAGTGTACCTTTAAAATCCAACTCGCAGCATTTGTCCCATGGAAATAATTAGAAATACACACAAAAAAGTTATTCTTCATGTGTTTTCAGAAGGTGGACACTTCCCATTTTCTTCTTTCTGTGATCAGAAAGGGTAGGCATTCTCTACATTTTTGTTTGCTCCTGGGATTTTTGTCTCCCTCTAATGTTAAACACTGAATAGCCTATAGAATTTTAAAAGGCTCAGCATATGTTCATCATTATGAAATTCTTGTGAGATCATTTATTGTGAAACAAAACCTAGGTAGTGTGGTTGCAGAAGGAATGTGAATTTCTCTTCATTCTGAAATTCTCTTAAGGACTTAGATGGATAGGGTTATTGCATCTGTACTGAGTTCATTGTTCTAGATATTTTTTTAATATTATTAGTGTTGTATGAGCTTATGACTTGTCATTAAGATTTAAGTTGGCCAGGTGCGGTGGTTCACGCCTATAATCCCAGCACTTTGGGAGGCCGAGGCAGGCAGATCGCGAGGTCAGGAGATCGAGACCATCCTGGATAACACGGTGAAACCCCGTTTCTACTAAAAATACAAAAAATTACCTGGGCGTGGTCGCGGGCGCCTGTAGTCCCAGCTACTCGGGAGAGGCTGAGGCAGAAGAATGGCATGAACCTGGGAGGCAGAGCTTGGTCAATAGGGATAATTTATACTGTCATATTAATCCCTTATCCTAGCCAAGGAAAAATGGATATACCCATTAAACAATAGAACTTTCACTACTTAGACTTAACTATGGCTACTTTCATAGGAAAATAAACAAGTGTCTACTCCTCTCATATTGCAAGTATGACAAGAATAACAACTATTTGCTTTTCGCGCATCTGCTCCTTCAAAACCGAGGCAGTGTCTGCTTGGTTTTGTATCCAATGTACACTGTACATAGTCATAGCATGGTTTCTAGTGCCTATTATGCTAATAAAATATATGGAATAATTTTTTGTTATTCATAGTGTCACACATGTTAGAAAAATATGGAAATTATGAGTAAACAAAGATAAATGGTTGCTATGTGTTACATCATCCTCAACATAACTGTTGATGTCATAAATACGTTTTCCTAACCTCCTCCCTCTCTTGCCTCCTTCAGAAGATGCAGTGCTAGCAATTCTATCTAATCATAGCAATAATTAATTCACACTTTAGTGCACACTTATAAGTGCCAGCTATTGTGTAAAGCATTATAAATGCATAATCTCATTTCATGCTTATCATATTCCTATGAAGAAAATGTTATTAATATCTACATTACACACACAAGGAAAATGGGATTGAAAAGAGAGACACCCAGTGACCAACAGGTATTAGATGGCCAAACTGGAAAACAATCTTGCATATTTAATTACAAAAGCTGCATGAGCAAGTTCTACCCCAAATCATTTCTTGTATTGTATATTTTATGATTCCATCTTTTTTTCTATTTTCATTGCCATGAGATTCAATTCCAGATCATTGGTCCTCTAGATCACTGCCATCAATTGTTAAAGGACATTTCCTAAAATGTTAAATGATCATAATACTCCTATTAATGATATATATCAATGGGTGATAAAAAATCAGACAAAACCCATATTTCCACCTTGGTAAACAAGATATTTTATTATTTCCATCTCACATACATTTCCAGTCTCTGCCTTGTACTTAACTTACCTACATGCTACACTTCTATCTTTCCCTAAAATATCCAGAGTATGCTATACTCGCATTTAAGCTGTACTCGCATTTAAGCTGTGTAAGTTATGCATTAGTATTACCACTTCACAGATGAGGATATTGAAGTACCAGCAGGTTAATTAAATACATTGCCCAAGCCACCTTACATTTTACTGGTTGAACCATAATTTAATTAATTAATCAATTAACTTATTTATTTATTTTTACGACAGAGTCTTGCTCTGTCGCCCAGGCTGGAGTGCAGTGGCGCGATCTCGGCTCACTGCAACCTCCGCCTCCTGGGTTCACGCCATTCTCCTGCCTCAGCCCCCTGAGTAGCTGGGACTACAGGTGCCCGCCACCACGCCTGGCTAATTTTTTTTTTTTTGTATTTTTAGTAGAAACGGGGTGTCACTGTGTTAGCCAGGATGGTCTCAATCTGCTGACCTCGTGATCCACCTGCCTTGGCCTCCCAAAGTGCTGGGATTACAGGCGTGAGCCACCGCGCCAGGCCAGAGCCATAATTTTAATCAATGAAAACTTTGATTCCCAATCCTATGTTTCAAACCAGTTTACCACAGGGCAAACATTAAATAACTAAAGTTAAGATTTTTTTCTTCTTCAGCCCTATCTAGTTTTAATCCCATCATCCAGAATGCCAGGTTCAATGTCCAAATATTTATCAACAAGGAAGACAAAGTAACCTATCAAATCACCACATCTAAACGAAGTTTCCAATGCCATCAAATTTTTTATTGCCAAGTTTATTGAATGCCCTTTTCTTTGTATTTATAGCAAATGAAAAGAATGTCACTTTAAAGCCAAGACAACATACTTCTACTTTAATTGATTTTCTGTTAACCGGGAATTAATTTACAAAACAAATCTAATTAGAGGATGTTTTAACAAAATATACATGTTGTTATTTTGTTACAGGCACTGTGCCTGTAACACTTTGTGCCTGACAAGATACAGGCACAAAGAAGATACATTAGTTATTGGACCTACAATCAAGAATATCATCTATTTGGAAGAAATCAAAACAATTTATTGATATTTCCACAATGAAGAACATAAACTATTTGGAAGAAATGAAAACCATTTATTGGCATTGTTTACTTTTTCCATCTAATCTGAGCTGAAGCTGAAAACACACTGGATTTTTTTTTTCCAACAACCACATATGCCAATGTCTATTATCCAGCTTCCTTGGGCACTAACTTTAAAAACTCTATTTTATCTTTAGCGAAAACCTTGACATGTCATTTAAAACAATCTCACAAAAAATTAATTCAGCCCAACAAAATGTACTTTTTCTCATTGCTGTTGCAGTGTTATCTTTTCTGTATAGTGTGTTTAACATCGAATTTTGAAGTTTGTGTGAATGCTCAGCCAAGAGATGCTGTGTCAATAAAAAAAGCCTTCAAGATTATAGTTATTTTGGGGGATGGGTTAAAATAGTTTATGCATTCTCACTGGGTGTAATAGCATAACAATATAAAATATCCAAAAACTTATATTAAAAATAGATATAATCCAAGTTACTATTTCTAACAGAAATTCACTAACTTTATATGATGCTTCTCCCAGCAACTAAATGAAGGAAGCACACACAACTACATAATAGAAATGATGTAATGATTAGTGGGTTGAAAGGAATAGGAGAATGTGACTCATCAATGAAGATACATTTTAAGGAAAGAGCAAAGGGTGGATTGAATTAAGGAGCTGTAATTTAATAGTTGTCATTTCTGAAGCTTACAAAATCTTTACCGTAAAAAAAGAAAACGAAATTGTAAAAAAAGGTTGTTGATGAAGTCAGCAGATCCAAGCTCAAATTTTTTGAATGGAAAAAGGGAAAGAGAGTGAAAGGATGTGAGAGAGAATATGTGCAGTGACAGATTAGGAAATGTATATATTTCCTATCACACACACACATATATATCACACATATAATATCTTATATGATAAAGTTATTATTCAAAATAATTTTGGAACAGGTCTCTTCTCATTGTATTTTCCCAAAGACCAAATTTGAAATTCATCTGTGACCTGTGGAGTATGGTGGTACCTCAACTCTATTTGCTTAAACTCTATTCACAATATAATCATCAAGAAGGGAAGTAAAAAAGGAGCGGATCACAGATGTAAAAGGAGAAGATGGGTCTGGTAGTTAGGATATAAAAACTGCTTAAATTCTGTTTTCAATGATAAGATGTTCCCCATTTATAATTTACCAAAGTTCTACCCTCGGTCACCATATTAGGCATTTCATGATTTAAGTAAAAGTTTCTCACATTCTTCCTCTAAAGAACCTGATGTTATTATTTAGCATTTTGCTATATAGATTACAAGCCTGAGCATTGTCATTTAGCAACTAAAACAATACCAGCAGTTAACTATGTAAGTTTGTTATAAATAACTTTTGTTGACTACTGAAAAATTAATGCTAGACTTTTCCTTTTCCTTTATGCTATAGTTTTCCTCTATTTTAGTAAGACTTTACTGTGAACCAAGGCATTTCAAAAAGGAAAATGACTTAAATATAAACACAATGCAGGTTGAGAGTGGAATAATACAATATTTGTTTTAAATATAGATATAATGCAGGTTAGGAGTGGAAGAATACAATATGTGTGATGTACGTGGTGAATAATATTCATTATGTTGAATATTATTCTCATATTTGATGAAAAGCCTTGGTGAGCTCTTAGTAAATTTTTGTTCTGTGAGACACATTACATGAATAATGATTATGTAAGGAATTTTGAACAACAAACTTGAAGAGATGAGTCAATGACATATGGATTGCAGACCCTCCATTCAAGATGACCCTCCTACTGCCTTGCCTAACTCCCTCCCTTTGATTTATTTATCTCTATAGTATGCATCACCTTCTAATATACCGTAACATTTACTTATCTGCATTTTTTATTCTGTTGATTCCCTCACAAATTATAGAATGTATCAGAGGGATATATTTGTAGAATGAATTAATGTTTTTATAGAGTGGATAAACAAAGATATAATTGAACAAGCCCATTTCTCTGTTTTTTATATTTTGTGGCTATATTATGGACTGAGTCTTTGCAACCCCACAAAGTTAATATGCCCTAATTCCCAATGGATGGTATTTGGAGACGGCTTTTGGGAGGAAATTCTGGTTAAATTAGGTCATGAGGGTGGGGCCCTTATGATTGGATTATTGGATTTATAAGAGGGGAAAGAACTCCCTCTTCCCTCTCCCTCTTCCCCTTCTCCTCGGCTCTTCTCCCCCTCCCCTCCTCCTTTCTACTCTTTTCTCCCTTCCTCTCCCTCTTCCTCCCTCAATAAACAGGCAGAGGGGAAAGGCCTTATGAGGATACCAGGTAGCTGTCTGCAAGACAGGGAAGAGCCCTCGCCAGAAACTGAAACCTGTTTTGTTATGGCAGTCCAAATAGACCAACACAGGCCACAAGGCCCCAAATAGTTGAGAGTCAATATGTGTGATGTGTGTGATGAATAATATTCATTATGTTGAATAATATTCTCACTTTTGATGAAAAGCCTTGGTGAGCTCTTAGTCAGTTTTTGTTCTTCCAGAGACATTATATGAATAATGATTATGTAAGGAATCTTTAACAACAAACTTAGAGTACCTATTTTCTCCAGTTTATTTTTGGAAAGAAAATGCATTAAATCAAACTTAAAGGAAATAATTTATATTCATGTCTTAAAATTTATTGCATTTACTTATATTTAGATGAAAATACAAACTCTAATGCCTGTTTATCATGCCATTTTTGAAAGGTTTTTATTCAAGAACATGGTGACTTTTTTTGCGACATTCATATATAACTAGAAGAAAATTACTTAAATTGACTAATTCCAAAAACCAAATTGCATTAATAAGAAATCAGAACTATAACAAATTGCCTAATATATATTCCAAAAGTGTATTATGTATAAATACATTTAACATATAAATAGCTTGAGATTTTTATCTAAATATGATAATGGAAACACAGGAAGCTGTCTTTTAGGTACGTATGACATACTGGATATAAGCATAAAAGTAATAAAATTTCTTCAAGGGAGAGAAAAGAGCACCAAATGAAAATTTTTAAAAAATATAAACTGGAAAATTCATTTTCTAGAAATGACGTGTGAATTCAAGTTATTTCCTTTCAAAGAAACAGATCATTAACCTTTGTTAATGGTCAAACATCATTCTTAAACATAAAACCATGCTTTTAGGTGGCAAACTTGAATGCTTTATAGACCAGTAGGGTCAAATGGCTGTTCTTCCTTTTTATTTATGTTTTGGTTTTATAAAGAATTGGGGGGATAAAGTTCATCATCATAATATTTTTCAAAAGGAATCTCAGGCAGAAATTGAAATTAAACATAGAGTACAGTTAACTTGTATCTTGTTTACCCGTGTACTGTAATATATGATTTATGGTGGCTATTGGTGCTTCTCAGAGTTATTCTTTGTTCCTCTCTTTCTGAGACATGGCAGAATTTCATGTACCCACCCCTGTGAAGTTAAATATCGCCTTGTGAGTTACTGTAGCCAATGAAATATATGTGGAATTGTTTTGTGTCCCTACCAAGGATGAAGAATTTACGTGCCAGCAGGTGATCCATTATGTTCACTTCCCACTTCTGTAGCAATTAGTAACATTTCAGATAGTTGATTCTCCACCATCCTTCATTCCTGAGTAAGGATAGCAGAGCAGAACCTCCAGCTGACTCTCAATAGATAGGAAGAACAGGAGATAAATAAACCTTTGTTATATAAAGCCACTGGTGTTTGGGAGTTGTTCATTGCTGCAGCACGTTCTAACCTACCCTAACTAATGCAGGAATTGTTACTTTAAAATGTGCACTGCTAGTCATCAAAATAAAGTATGCAATCTTAGCTTAAAGTTTAGTTTTCTGGCGGGAAGGAAACTGTCATGGTATAAAGGAGGGTGTGGTGCTCATCAATCCTTTCAATTGAACTCAGGGAAAGAAAACACTGAAAAGTGTCAAGTTTTCCTTATATCAAGAAGGTGAAGGGATCATTCAGATGAAAGTGCTCAAAATAGGGGATTTGGCTGTTGACTTGCAAAAGTTACAGAAGGCTCAATGGGAAGTTTTCAGAGGATGGAGAGTATAGAATATAAACTTAGAAAAAAAAAGTATAGAGCTAAGTGGGAATCAAAGCCTGGGAATGAAGGATAATAGTAGTTTTGGCTGTTTGTGGTGTGTAAAATAAGGAGGAACAGAGGGTACTTGAGATAATACAGATGGTCTGAGGAAGACAGTTATCCCACTAGAGACAGTGGTAAATTATCCTATTACATATGATTACAATGGTCCAAGGAAGATAGTTTTGGAAAGGCTATAAGTATTGAGGTAAAGGGATTCAGGTGTTTCCAGGGCTATATAGAATTCTGAGACTCACATATGACTTTTGCAGATGGAGAAATCATGGCTGCAGAAGCGGAATCTTACTCCTGCTATCAGGCATTCTCTAGACATCCAAAAGTGGAAGTCTGAAAAGAGGTGATTACACCCTAAGCATATCAGTTCACTCTACACTTTTGCTGAAAAAGCCCTGTATGCTCCTTGAGGGAAAGTCCTTTCCAAGTACATGGGCATGACCTTGACCACTGCTAATGGTATGATAGAGATCTCCCCTTGTGACACTTCTTTCTGTCTATGTTACTAATATTCAAGTACAAGTTTTATCTCTCTTAATGAACAACAGGATTCTTGAATGAATATCTGGAGTCTGATTTATTTTTAAACTTGCCATTATAGTGTCTGAAATGTGGTAGAGAAAATATTCATTCTTTAATTCAATCAGTAAAATGACCATTTTTTTTTCCAGGTACTGTGATAAACACTGGGAATACAACAATGGACAAGCAACACTATGTGACCATGATAATCATTAAGTTGAAATCTAGTAAAGAAAAAAGATCCATAAAAT
Source organism: Macaca nemestrina (assembly GCF_043159975.1). NCBI lineage: Eukaryota > Metazoa > Chordata > Mammalia > Primates > Cercopithecidae > Macaca > Macaca nemestrina. The sequence goes on along the minus strand of NC_092128.1, from coordinate 58,919,073 downwards.
GGCATTTCTAGTATTGTATAGTGAAAAAGTGGATGAATAGAACACAATGAGAACACATTTGGAGTATGGAGTCAAACCCAAACTGGGAGGTCAGGAAAGGTTTCTGAGAGATGTTAAGTCATTAATAAAATGAGAAGTTATCCTGACTCTGTGTGTGTGTGTGTGTGTGTGGTAGTGGCAGTAGTAGTAGCAGCAGTAATGGTGGTGGGATACGTTTGGGAAAAAATATTTCATTGTGGAATGATGGAGTGGTGGTGCCAAATGCAAAAGGCCACAGACGGAAGAGGGCATGAATTATGCAAGAAGCATACAAGAAATGAGGATGGAAAGTTTAAAAAGGCACCTTGTTTAAGGGTCTTTTGATACTATCTTAACAAACTTGGAAGTTTCCTAAGGAATTTGTTGCAGAATTTTGAGTTGGAAGTGACAAAATCAGATTTGTACTTAAAGAAAATCACTTTTGCATCAGGCGTTGGACTGAAATAGAGCAAGGCCAAGAGCACTGAGATCAGTATGGAGAGTAATGTTTACATAAATTTCATCCAGAAAATATTCCAATTTCCAGAGATACTAATGTATTGAGAATATTCCAATCTGTATTTGTCAACTGAAAGGCACGTGAACTTAGGTGAGTTGCCTTAGACTTTATTATGTTTTTTTCTCCTACGACTATTTTGTCTGTTTAGGGCTTGTTGAAATTAAATTACATGGAGTCCAAAATAATCTAATTAATAATGGAACAAAAATATATAACATTGGGACTAGATATGGGGAGGATTTCCATTGAGCTTGGAATAAGTGCTAACATAATTTTGCTTACGTGACAGAATTTTAAACATCCTCCCTCACTCAACAACAACATTTCAATTCTGAACCTCATCTACAGTCCGTGTTTCACTCCCTTGGTCTATTGGTTTATTCTCCTGGATTGTTTCTGGGAATGCATTTCTCTCCCACAAAATTTTAATGTATTTTGAGATCAGTCTAATTTTTATGTCCCATATTACAGATATTTGAACATACTAGGTTCTAAATATTGCAGAAATATATAGAAAACAACAAAGCAGAACATTTTTAACCTCTAAAGATTTTCTTGATGATTCAAGTCCCAGGGGTGTTTTGCTTCATTTAGTCTGCCATAACAAAATACCTTACACTAGGTAATTTGTCAATAACAGAAAGTTATTGCTCACAGTTCTGCTGGCTGGGAAATCCAACAAGGTACCAGCAGATTTAATGTCTGGTGAGAGGTTTTTCTGCTTCATAGATGATGTCTTCTTGCTATGTTTTCACATCGTGGAAGGGATGAATAAGCTCTCTTGGGCCTCTTTTGTAAGGGTACTAATTCCATTTAAGAGGGATTTTTCAACATATGAATATTGGAGGGATACAAACATTCAGATCATAGAATGAAGAGTACTTCTGAGTAATGATAGTAAGCAATCATTACATAAAGGAAAACCTATGATTTGTTAAATGGTGAATTGTTCTAATTTAAAAAACAATAGATGGTTGCAAATTGATTTCTGAGAGCAAACTGTTTTTGGCACATCCATATGAGGTAAAGAAAGAATAATTGGATCATTGGTCTGTCTTAAATAATTGCATGCAGAGATCTGTCTGAAAATATTGCTCAGTTAAATGCCCTTGTCACTTGTGCTAATTTGAAAACTGGTATTTCTGAATTTTAAATAATACAATATAAAAACGCCCTGAAATGCTAAAATTTGTATATTCAAAATGACTTGTAATTTAAATGAATGCCTATTTTGTATTTGAATACTTATTGTTTCTATAAACAAAATATGGAAATTTTTATTGAGTGTCAGTGAACGAGACCTAAAGTCACAATCTTCTGCTTGTGCAAGCATTATTTGAGGTAAGCCCATCTCAGTGGAATGTAACATAGAACTATAAAAAAAAAATATTATCACTGAATCATAGCACCATTGAAATACGTTGCAGCATGTTAAATCACCCCTCTGGTTTTGTGAAATATAAGCAAGAAGTAATGAATTGAGATAAAACCAAATAAAGCAAAAAAAAATCTGTGAAAATCCAAAAACAGAAGAACCAAGTAACTGCTTAGAATGCATCAGAGGTAAAATAACTGCTGTAAAAAGATCCTGTAATCAGCATAATTATTTTTCCATGTGATCAGAGCATTCACATTGGTCCCTATTTTAAGAGGACTCTACTTATCATACCCGTCTCTAAATGCACCATATCCCCTCTTGAAAAGCCTTTCTGAAATTGATTATTGCTTTAAGATGAAATACCGAATTCTGGAATTTTCACACAGGAAATTTTTCCCCAGTGCTACCATACCCACCTACTTTCTGCCCGCATCCACACAGTTGCACAGGAATGGTGATAAATAGAGCCTCACTAACTGATCTCACTTCAGATTTATGATCATTAAACCAAGGGGTGCCTCACTGCTGCCCATAAAAATACTATGGTGCATGAACCACATGGGCTTTTATGGTCCTAGATGGCTATTTTAGATTTTCACCTCTGTCCTTGAACAATTTCCCTCATCTTTATTCTCAGCTCATGACCATAATTTCTATTTCCAATAGAAAAAAGCAGCAATCGGAAGATAATTCCCTCAAGTAATTACCTTCGTATCTACCTACCGAGTATCAGTGCCTCCATACTCTACCTTTCTCCTGTTACTATTACTGAACTCTCCTGGCTCCTATTTATGGTCATTCCCTTCATTTTTGCCCAATTGTCCATCCCTTCTTATCTGCCTGAGGATATCTCTTGAGCAATTCCCTCCAGACTCTCCAGTAACATCAGTGTTTCCTTTTCTATTGGATTTTTCCATAAGCACCCAAGTATGTTCTTATTTCTCCTGTCTTAGAAAAGTGCCCTCTTTTTTACTCACATCCCCCGTAGCTATCTCTGTACTTTTCTGCTCCCTTTCCAGCAAAATTTCTCAGAAGAATTAACTGTGCTTGCTGCAACAATATTTTTTCCTCCAATTTTCTCTTGAACTCATTCCAATCAGGCTTTTGCATATCGCACTTAACATGTCCAAAATTGAGTTCCCAATACTCCTGAGACTTCCACCCTCCCTGCAATATGTGTTGTTCTTCAAATCTTTTCCAACTCATCCCTCCAGTTGCTAGCCTCAAACCTTTGAAATAATTTTTCTTCTTTTTTTTCCACTTCACAGTCAAAATATATTTTTAAAATAGACTCATTATTCCATTGGCACTCTTGCTGCTTGGTCCAAGCAACCATGGTATCTCACCTGAAACTTGCAATGCCCTTCTTACTGGTCCTTTTGCTCCTGTTTTTGTTTCATGTCAATCTGTTTTTCACACAGTAGACAGAGCATGCCCTTTCTCTGCTGAAAATCATTGCAGTAGTTTCACAAGTCACTCAGAGAAGAGAGAAAATTTCTTACCATCCTACTATGACCTACGAGACCCTACATGAATGAACCTCTGTGCCCATTAACATCTCTATCATTTTCTTTAACTTTCCAACTACTCCCTCTCTGCTCCAATATTAATGTGCTTCTCATCATCTTCCAAGAACAGCAGACAGCAATTATCTCAGAGTCCTCTTACTTATGAACGCCCCTGCCCAAAAATGCTTCACACAGTGTGCTCCCTCATATCATTAGACTGTTATCATACTCAGCAAGGCCTTCCCTGACTACCTCATCTAAAATTCAAACAGCCACCCTATATCTCATCCTCTTCCCTGTTTCATTTTTCTCCTAGGTAGGTATCACTATCTATTATACTATATCAACTGTCATCATATATACAGATATAGATATAATCTTATTTTTTGGATTTAGGTGTGCTTGCAAACTGGCTTTCTAGAGGAAAAGACAAAGTTGATTTGCAGCATTTGCTGAATTCCACGGTGTAGATATTCGAGCCATGACCGGTTTGCCATGACCAGTTTCAGGTTACCAACATGATGTCACTGAATGCAGAGCTGAAAAGACACACTCATAATCAACTCTTGGGAGTGAGTGGGAACTAACTTCAGTACACTACTGCTTATGTCTCTTAGTAGAATATAAGTGGCATAAGGGAAAGTGTTTCAGTCATTTTTTTTCCCCACAATTCTATTGCCAGTGTCTAGACTAGTGTTTGCACATAATAGAAACTTGATAATATTTGTTGAATTAATTACTGAAGAAGCCAGGGGTATTCAGATAAATTTGTTCTCTTCTGATTGGTAGGAAATGAAATTCAACACTGCAAATGGTGCATGACCTACATCACCAAAATCAGGTGGATTTTTGAAATCTGAAACATAACAGGGAGGAGACTTCAGAAAGAGAGATTCCAAGTGATGGATACAGTGAAGAACATGGCATATACCACATACAACAATTAAGTCAAGATGGAGTAAAGACTTAAATGTGAAACCCAAAACTATAAAAACCTTGGAAGGAAATCTAGGCAACACCATTCAGGACATAGGCACAGGCAAAGATTTCATGAGGAAAATGCCAAAAGCAATTACAACAAAAGCAAAAGTTGACAAATGGGACAAAATTAAACTAAAGGGATTCTGCACAGCAAAGGAAAGCATCAATAGAGTGAATATACAAGCTACAGAATGGGAAAACATTTTTACAAACTATGCATCCAGTAAAGGTTTAATATCCAGCGTCTACAAGGAACTTAAACACATTTACAAGAAAAAAAACCAACAACCCCATTAAAAAGTGGACAAAGGAATTGAGCAGGCAGTTTTCAAAAGAAAACAGACATGCAGCCAACAATCATATGATAAAAAAAGCTCAACACCACTAATAATTAGAGAAATGCAAATCAAAATCACAATCAGATACCATCTAATATCAGTCAAATGGCCATTATTGAAAAGTCAAATATAACAGATTCTGGCAGGGATGTGGAGAGAAAGGAAAGCTTATACACGATTGGTTGGAGGGTAAATTATCTCAAGCATTGTAGAAAGCAGTGTGATGATTTCTCAAAGACCTAAAAAAAGAAATACCATTTGCCCCAGCAATCCCATTACTGGGTATATACCCAAAGGAATATAACTCATTCTAATATAAAGATAGATGCACACATATATTCATTGCAGCACTATTCACAATATCAAGGACATGGAATCAACCTAAATGCCCATCAATGATAGACTGGATAAAGAAACTGTGGTACATAAACACCATGGAATACTATGCAGCCTTGAAAAAGGAATAAGATCATGCCTTTGCAGGGACATGGATGGAGCTGGAAGCCATTATCTTCAGCAAACTGGCACGGGAAGAGAAAACCAAATACCATATGTTCTCACTTATAAGCGGGAGCTGAATGATGAGAACACATGAACACATGGTGGAGAACAACACACACTGGGGCCTATCGGAGGGTGGGGTAGGGGGAGAGAGAGCATCAAGAAGAATAGCTAATGCATGCTGGATTTAATACCTAGGTGAGGGTATGATCTGTGCAGCAAACCACCATGGCATACATTTACCTGTGTAACAAACCTGCACATCCTGCACATGTACCCCTGAACTTAAAAGTTGAAGAAAAAAATAAAAATAAAAAGTCAAACAAACAAAAAAGAGCAAGGTGAATAAATGGCAAAAAAGTACTTTGATATAACTGGACCAAAGAGTATATACATAATATAATATAATTTCAGTCAGCACATTCTAAATTATCACTATGAAAATATTTATGCAATAACTCACAAATCTTACTCAGAATTTTCAACTTGAACAGGAAAACTTGCTATAATAAATTTGCATATACAATAGAGCAGTTGTGATTAAATTATCTCCTAGCTAGGATTACTTTTCACATTGTGCATTATCATATAAATTGTTGAGTAAAAATTACTTCCAAGAAAGTAAAACAAATTCTGCAAAGAAAGTATGTAAGTGTATGAGACCTAAAAAAGCCTGTACATTTAGAGGAACATTTTGAAGTGATAAAAAATATTGAAAGTAATCAATATATAAAGCACATAAGTTTGGCACACACATCTACTGTCTGTGTTATTTTGCTATGTGTGAGAAAATTTTTAAAATTGTGGTAGAGTTGTTGTTTCCATAAATACTCACCATGTTTCTCAAGCACAACATGATATATTTAAGAAACTAGAGAAATATCTTGTTCAGTGGATTGATAATCATAAATAGCATAGGATGCCATGAAGTGCTGCATTGCTTCAGAGAAGGTCTTGGACATCTTTGAAGATCTGCAGAAGGTGAGAGTGAGTGGATCTGATAAAGACACTGAGTTACAAATCAAGTTAAGTATGGTTTGAGAAATGCTTTCTAGAGGAAAAGACAAAATTGATTTGCAGCATTTGCTGAATTCCATGGTGTAGATACTCAAACCATGACCAGTTTCAGGTTACCAACATGATGTCACTGAATGAAGAACTGAAAAGACACACTCACAATCAACTCTTGGGAGTGAGTGGTAACTAACTTCAGTACACTACCGCTTATATCTCTTAGTAGAATATAAGCAGCATAAGGGAAAGTGTTTTAGTCATTTTTTTCACATTTCTATTGCCAGTGTCTAGACTAGTGTAAATCTGTAAGTTATGAACAACTTGGAGAAAAAGACTTCAAGTCACAATGGAGCTACAGTAGTTTCTCCAGTGAATTGCAGAGACCCAAAGGCAAAGGTGATTATATTACACGGCATATTTTCAATCTTCCTAAAACTTGGCTTTATTTTTATTTTTATGTATGTATGTATGTATGTATGTATGTATGTATGTATTTATTTGGTAAATGAATGACTTCTTATGTATTTATCGCAGAAGATGGGAACTAATGTACCAAGAATTGTTACCAGGTATGATGGAATTAACCTGAGATGATGTATTAGAAAAATATCAAGGCCAGCCTTAAGCTTAGGAAATTCATTCTCCTCTTCCCCAAGTCAGATAAATTATATACAATTGCAGAGAAATGGAAAGAATAATAGATGATCTCTAGGTCCTTTACTAAAAAGGGGTTAAGACTACATGACAGAGTACCTATAATGCAAAGATGATTGGAGTTTATTCTTTAGATATGAAAGAGGTTTAAAAATGTCCATCTAAGGTAAGTTCTCTGCTTCTGGAGTATTTTATCTGGCAGCAGTATTTAGCAGAAGTAGGAAAACAGAGATTGAAAGTGGAGAAAACAGGAAGCATTAGCTTTGGTATAAGAGAGAAGCAATGACAAACTAGTGAACTAGTAGTGGTAATACAGAAAAAGTTGTATTTGAAAGCTGTTATTTGTTTAGGAATCTACACAATTTAGGAACTCATAGAATTTAGGAGACAAAGATCATACAGAACTTCAAAGCCTGAGAGACTAAGTTGGCAACCCAAGAGGAGAGACAGGTTTAATAATTCAAAAAATATTTATTGAACTCTTAATTTATAGCAGGCATTGAGCTAAACATCATGGATTAAAAGATAAATAAGGCATAGTCTCTTAGGTAGCTTGAAGTTTATTGGGGGAATAAATGAAGTAAGATGAAATGAAAAGTGAGATTTTAGAATGAATGTGAGTTGCCAAAAGAGCCCCTAGGAATAAATGTTCTACAGGCATTAGAAATGTGAAACTGAAAACATCTTTAGGTTTATTATCTCATTTTCTTAAATATATTTTTTCAAGTGTGTTAATCATTTAATGAGGAGGCACTAGCCCTTTTCAAAGAAGGAAGAATGTACTCAGAATCTGATTTATTTGAATTTTTGTTTTGCTTTACATTTTAATACCTGGCCCCCACTTAGGGAGAAGTCTATAACTAATCGATAGTACTTAGGCTACTCAAGAGGACAGATAACAGAGAGAGCTTAACATATTTGTAGAAAGAGAATCTCTACAAGGATTTAAGAGGCAAAAAATTGATTTTATTCTATTTGAATAAACTTATTGGTATGATAAACCAGATATTTTAAATTTTAGTTTAACAAAAAGTTTTTCCTCCATATTTGCAGCTATCTAATGGAATCACCACCAGTATAAAGTTTAAGGGGTGGAACCTTGTGATCTTTTGGTTATTTAAAATGTCTTGTTCGAAATGAAAATGAAAGAGTTTCAACATAATTCATTACAATAAAACTATTCTGGATCCCTATTTGGTCACAAATTTAATCATGGAAGATCTAACGTTGATTTTTCAAAAAAGTGGTAAACAAAGGAAGACAACTACATGTAAGACCCGAAAAAAAAATCTGCTTGTAGTTTTAACCATAGTAGCCCAAGTCCTGTAAAATTGACAGTCTCTATCTCTGCCTATTTATCTGCCTAACGTGATCAGACTTTATAGGAAAAACAAAATGGAAAACTGTGCTCATTTTCAAGAGGACCTACCCACCATAGATGTCATAATTTTCATCAGCCTAGAGCAAATGGCCAAGATCAATTTGTAACTATAGTCTCAGAACCACATTTTTGCAACTGTAAATATTTTTCTGACTTCAATCTGCTATTTTATCTTTAAGTTGACATGCATGTATTATGAAAGCATTGGATATAGCTTCAAATATCTAAACTAATGTTAGACTCACATACATAGTCATTATTACAAGTATTTCTCTGTAACATTAAGTCAGATTGTTTCTTGAAATGTTAAAAAGCCTTGAATATGGGGGAAAATTAAAATAGCTGAATCGTCTTGCACTAGAGTGAGGACAACTTAATCTCTTCAAATGTTTATTAAAAAGTTTTTCGTATTGAATATTATAGCAAAGCCCCAAATAAATTCAGACATAGAAAATTATTTCCAACAAAAAACTCTAAAATATAAAGGCAAAAGTTATTATCAGCAGGGTGAATTATATAAAATCCTCCCCAACATACATGACATTTTATGCAAAGATTCATGAAAGGAATCAAGAACCATGAAACATACCAGCATCACAAATCCATTGCAATGATGACATTGGGCCTGTCTTCAACACCAAAACAGTAAAGGGAAAAAAGGGTCTAAGGTGTAACTGTGCCTCTTTCTCACTTAACTCTCCCCGTGTGTCACTCAGAATTTGTTACATAGAAACACTGGAAACCTCTAAACTAAAGGAATAGTTGACAAACCTTTCTGAAACAGACAACTATTAATAGATGTACAAATTATTTCCTTGCTACATGATCATTTTCTTTATTAATGAAAACTCATGAAATGGGATCAGGGCCATGGCTTCTGACATTAACTTCATTAGGCACACTCCTCAGCATACCATTGCCAGCGAAGTGATGCTCATCTCGTCCCCCACACACTGATCCCTTAGAATGAGAGAATTCCTGCTCTGGGATCTGTTGACTTGGCAAATGCCATTAAAGCAGGGAGATTTTATTGAAAGTTTTGTTTAGAAAACAAACATGTACAAAGCATTCCACATATTTGCAACTCACGGTATTTTAGCTGTCACATCTTAAATAAAAATAAAAAAAAATTTTTTTAAAAGCTTTAGTGAAATGTAACTCCTGGTTTACTCAATCAAGTTTTGAAGGTTTAAGTATGTATTATCTGAATGTTATTAGATGGGTAGATAGATAGATAGATAGATAGATAGATAGATAATCTGAGAGAAGTGAGTAAAAAGTTAGATTCCAATAAAACATAGAGTTTGGTAAAGGGCTTTAGGCAAACCTTAACAGCCCACTGATTTCTATCATAAACAAGTAATGGAATTTTCACATTATAATGATCACAGCCTAGTTAGACCTGAATCAACCTCTTCTTACTTTTAATTAAAATACCCATAAAAATTCATAAAAAGAGAGACGCTGAGAGCCACAATAATTGGACAAAAGAAATCAAACGATCACATCCTAAATGTCTAGGAAATCACGGCTAGGTACGTCACTAATTGTGTCGCATTTTAAAAATATGTTTCTGAATTACACATGTTCTGCACTTTTACCTAGATTAATTTTAGCTTTAAGAAAGGTAGAGTAAAACTGACTTACATGACTGTCTGATGCTGGCTTCAGAGGGCTCAGGGAATGTGAAGAATGTAATCTCAAACAGCCGACCTCCAAACCACAGCATAGGGACAGACAGGAATGTACTCATCATTCTCTCTGCTCCCTATCTATTCATGCTGACCCCCAAAAATATTTAAGTGCTTTTAAAAAATATTCTTACTGACTGTGCAAATGCCAGCAACAATAGAGACAGAGAGTGGTGAGAGGTGGTATGCTTCAAAATGAGTTGGATTGTAGCACTAGGAAAGGCACTGAAGTAAGAGAAAAAACAGGAAGCATCTTGGGAGAACCTAAGTTGATATGGTACTGTGGCAAGAGACTACAATGAGAAAGAATCAAATAATTCATATATGATAAATATAGCATTTCCAATTGAGGGAGAAATGTGTGAATAGTCAGTACAACTTACTAAAACCTTCAGTTAACAGGCTGACAGGCAAGGAAGAAAGGGAGGAAGGGAGGGAAGGAAATTGGACATCTTTTACATATTAAACTAAATTAAAGTCTAGATAATTTAAAATTTGTATCTAAAACAAAGGAAATCAAAAAATACAGAGCACGCAGGTAAATATTAATATATAGCATTGCTTGTACTTTTATGCCAGACACTGTGTCAAATCATTTAAATATACTCTTCATTCCTCACAAGTACTGAAAAGCACATTAATGTCATAATAAATCACCTAGTGAGAGATTACATATGGGACAGAAGAAGGGTTTATAATTAGGAAATGTTTTAGTGTTATGCATTCTCTTAGTAGATTACAGGAAAAAATTATATATTAGTTTCCACTGATGTTGAAAATTTGGAATTTGGCAAAATTGAACATATGTAGTAAAATAAGCATAATAAGCTGTTTCTATTTTAATGCCAAATCCAGCATCATGTTTACTGGAAAAACACTAGAAGAAACTTTTCCAAATTTAGTAACAAAATAAGGGTTACCATTATTACCATTAGTATTTATCATTGATTAAGCATAAAAAAACCCAGAAATTACAACGATTTCCTAATTTGCTATTTCTTACAGGGGAGTGGGGTGTGGGGTGGAGGAAGTGCATCAGGACAGGAGGGGATAGGAATGTGGGATCAATTTTATTTGTTGTTTATAAATACGGTTATACTCGGGTTATATGGAGTAGGGTAGGACATCATGCTCCATTGCGTATTTTGCTTTCACCAATAAATCATGATTGGAAGAGATGTGCTTCATTCGTAGGCAGAAGATTTAACCACCAGAACATGATTCGTTTATAGATTATATTTCAAATCAGTAGCAAAAAGCATTCTTTTAAATAAGTGATGGTGTAATAGCAAGATAACTTTATAGGAAAACGTAACATCGGATTCACTCCTCGCACCAACCACCAGGCTAAATTACCAACAGATCAGAGATAGGAATGTAAAAATTGAACTAATCTAAAACTGGCAAGAGCTGAGCTGGAGAGGACTGAGCTGCCAGGTGTCGAGGTGGTAAATTAGGACAACAAACCAAATTCACTCACCGAGATATTTTAAGCAAGAAGCTAAACAGGAAAAAAGCACCAAAAGCACTAGCTCCCCAGTGTTTTATTTTTCCCTGGCAGTGGCCCAGGGCAAGGGTCAGATGTATCAGTGCAGATGGGGGGAAACTTCACACTGCCCAGGGAGCCCCAAACAAAAGTCTCCTGCCTTTGCATACCCCTGCGAGCCTGGAGAGGAGAGGTGGAAAAGTACTGAATGGGTGAGTCAGAGTGGAGAGAAGTGTCTTCAAGCCCTCCCGATAAGCGGTGTTGGTGACAAAGGCCTCTGAGAACGCATTTAGCCAAGCCCATTCCCCCACCCACTCCCACAACAAGGAGGCCTCCAAATGGAGGAATTTGGGTTAGAAATACAGAAATCTCAAGAACCTTGGGGTGGGAAGGAGTGCTGAGTTCTTAACTGCAACTCCTTCCAGACTGCACATCGAGTCTCAGACTGGCGGGCAGCTTTGCCCCATGAGGCCTGCCAGGTAAAAGCTATGTAACTGTCTATGTTTGCATCTAAAATATCACACATAGGGTTTTGTTTTGTTTTGTTTGTTTGTTTGTTTTGAGATGGAATCTTGCTCTGCACACCCAGGCTGGAGTGCATTGTTGCAATCTCGGCTCACTGCAGCCTCCCCCTCCTGGGTTCAAGTAATTCTCCTGCCTCAGCCTCCTGAATAGCTGGGACTACCAGTGTGAGCCACTGCACCCGACCGACACACAGGTTTTGTTATAGAGTCAGACTACTCACAAACAATCATGTGTCAATTATCCTATAAGCTAGAAGTGAGGAAATGTTTTCTAATCATAACCCCAAATCCAGAAGCAATATGAGAAAAGACAGACACATTTGGTTACACAAAAATAAGATAAAAGTTTACATAGAAAAATATACCATGAGCCAAGTTAAAGGACAATGAAAAACTGAAAAAAAAAAAAAGTTTTATAATGGTATAAAGTGTTACTATCTCAATGTATAAAGAACTTCCAAATGATATAAATAAACATTAAAAGGACGAACAATGTTATAGAAAAATGAGCTAGAAATATGAAGAGACAGTTAAAAATGCCAGTCACTCCTACTCATATGAAAATATGCTTAGTATCATTCATAATAAGAGAAATGCAAATTAATGCTACATTGATACGTTTCTCACATACCAGATTGGAAAACCAGAAGCTTAACAATATAGTGTGTTGATGAGACAGTGAATAAACAGGTACTGTCATTACTAACTGTTCAAACTGTAAAATAGTAGAATGCCTTGACCCAGATATTAGAAATATTCAGCAAAATTGAATATATATTTACCCTTTGAGCTAACAATTCCACTTCTATGAACACAGGTGTAAACTGCATGGGCCTACTTACACTCAATTATTTTCAATAAAAGTTACACCTAGTATTGAACTCTCCTGCTTTCCCTTCCACCTCCTCCACCTCTTCTGCCTCTGCCACTCCTGAGACAGCAAGACCAACCCCTCCTCCTCCTCCTCCTCCCCCTCCTCCTCCTCCCCCTTCTCCTCTTCCTCAGTCTACTCAATGTGAAGATGATGAGACCTTTATGACGGTCTACTTTTATTTAATGAATAGTAAATATATTTTCTCTTCTTTATGAATTTAACAATATTTCCTTTAGCTTACTTTAAGAATATAGCCTATAATAAAAATAATATACAAATATGTGCAAAATGACTGTTTATATTATTTGTAAAATTTCTAGTCAACAGTAGGCTATTAGTAGTTTTGGGGGAGTCAAAAGTTATAGGTGAATTTTCAACTGCCCTGTGTGGTTCAAGGGTCAAATACAGATATATGTAGTTGATGTCTTTCTTTCTCTGTGTGTGTTTGTGTGTGTGTGTGTGTGCATATATATATATATATATATATATATATATATATATATATATATCTCAACAGTGATACACAGTTGATGCCCCTAACACAGAAGTTAGGGGCATTAACACCCCATGTAATTATAGATACATATATGACCTTTGACCCTATATATACATATATACACACACACACTTTATTTATTTAGTCTTATATATATGAGTAGAACTGTATAAACTTAGGTATATGCACACTATAGGGTACTATGCAATTTTACAATGGAATTGGAAATATCTGTATATAATACTATGAAATAATATCATAGATACCTTGTTAAATGAAATGCTAAGAGCAAGTCTGGCAGATAATCCTCGAGTGTCTGTTCCATCAGGTGGCTGAAGAGAACTATGTCACCCATAGTTATATCTCCTTCCCAGGTGAAGGTAGCATAGAAAGGCAGGTCTCCCTTTCCTCAATCAGAGTATCTCTGGAGGGTCAATCCGTCTTCACATCTCCCCAGAAGATCAACTGAGGCTTCTGTTGAGACTGGATCAAGTTCTTGTTCTCCTTCTGCAAAATCTTGCTTGTTTCCCTTCCCCTCCAGAGGTGTTGATCCCCAAAAACCTATATAAACCGCCTGCATACTAATCTCCATCACATAATCTGATTCCCTAAGAATCTAACCTGTCACATGTAGTACCAGGAGTAACTCAAGAAAGCCAAACTTGGATGGGAATTTGAAGTTGCTTTGCTCCCCACCACATGGCAATCTGTAAGTGGAGTACAGATAATCCCTTTTACAACTGGGCAGCACAGTTGTTGAAACAATCGTGGTGTACTGGGATGGCATACCAAAGGATGTGAATGCCTTAGCTGGTACAGTGTAAAGCTGCTGGAGAAATACGGGGAGAAACTGCAGTTATAAGAATAGGGGAATTGAATGGTTTTTACTAAGCTTGATTACTCTGAATAAGATAATATGTAGGTAAGTGTGATTAATTAGCAATTAAAAAACTAACTGTGAAAGCCTGAGTGCCTCCTGGTGGTATACAAGGAGGCTGTTATCTTCCAGAAGTGAACAGAGGACAAAGCCACGACTTAATTCTCAGATTAGCCTAGCTGCAAAGGTGGACCTCCTAACTATGGCAAATACATGCTATTGCAAGGTTCAGGCCATTTTGGGGAGACAATGGGACCTTGATGCATAACGGGTGTATCTAGGTTGATACTCCTGAAAATTCTCTTAATGACAAATATAAATGGTCACAAGTCTCTCAGTCTTTTCCTAAAAGGACCTGCAGTCATTTACTTTGGTAACCGTATGTTAGGAAAAGGAAAATACTCAAACATTTTAGAAAGTACTGGAACAATAATCAAGACATGTTAAAAGATGATATGAGCCGGGCGCGGTGGCTCACACCTGTAATCCCAGCACTTTGGGAGGCCGAGGTGGGTGGAACACGAGGTCAGGAGATCGAGACCATCCTGGTCAACACGGCAAAACCCTGTCTCTACTAAAAATACAAAAAATGAGCTGGGCGTGGTGGCGGGTGCCTGTAGACCCAGCTACTCGGGAGGCTGAGGCAGGAGAATGGCGTGAACCCGGGAGGTGGAGTTTGCAGTGGGCCGAGACTGTGCCACTGCCCTCCAGCCTGGGCAACAGAGCAAGACTCTGTCTCAAAAAAAAAAAAAAAAGATGATATGAACAGATATTTCACAGAGTGGGATAAGCAGATGGCAAACAAGCACAGGAAAAGATGCACAATATCATTAGTCATTATGGAAATACAAATTAAAATAAAAATTAAATATCACTATACATCAATCAGAATGGCTAAAATAAAAAATAGTGACAACACCATATGCTGACAACTATGTAGAGAGACTGGGATATAAAGTTTTACAGCCAGTCTGGAAAACAGTATGTCAGTTTCTTAAAGAACTGAACATGCAACTACCATATGATTTATCAGTTGAACTCTTGCGTATTTATCACAGAGAAATTAAAACTCATGTTCACACAAAAACCTTTATATGAACGCTCATTGCACCTTTATTTGTAATAGACAAAATCTGGAAACAACCCAGATATCCTTCAACATAATTAAGCAAACTGTGGTATATTCAGATCATAGAATACTACTCAGCAACAAAAAGAAACAGACTATCGATACGTGCAACAACCTGAATAAATCTCCAGAGAATTATAAGGAGTGAAAAAAGCCAATCCCAAATATCTAATATCTGTTTCCATTTACACATTAAATTATTGAAATGTCAAAATTATAGAAACGGAAAACAAGAGTAAAGGAGGAGAATGGAGGTGGAAGTAAAGTGGATGTGGGTTTAAAGGGGCAACATGAGGGATCCTTGTGGTGATGGAAATGTTCTGGATCTTGAGTGAATCTATGTCAATATCCTGGTTTTTCTATTTTAGCATAATTTTGCAATAGCTCACCAATGAGGGAAACTGTACAAAAGGCATACAGGATCTATGTCTATTATTTATTACAGTTTCATGTTAATTTACAATTACCTCAAAACAGAAAGTAAATTTTGAAAAGGTTTCAGGCTGTGATGTAAGCCTCTCTGCAGATGTCATGATATGAGAAGTATCACTGGTGGGAAAATACATAATGTGCAATTTATGACACTCCCAATCAGGGACACATAACTCAGATCATGAGGGTCATGTAGCAAGGTCATTGAATTATAGGCCTTTTGGAAACACCCCTTGGTGTACAACTAGGACCTGGTAGAGATAGCCTGCCTAATCATGGAAGACTATGTGACTATGCAGCCAACTTCGATATATTTATACATGCAACAATACTCAGCAATAAAAACAGAATGAACTACCTACACAAAAGAATATGAATGAATCTCAAAACTTTATGCTGAATGAAAGAAGACTGACACAAAATAATACATACTGCAAAATTCCACTTAAGTGAATTTCTAGTACTGAAAAAAATAATTTTTAGTGTTATAAATTAGATTAACAGTTGTTTGGGGTTGCAGTAAAAACAGACTAATTGTAAGGAGGCAGAGGGAGTCTATTGTGACGTATCTTGCCTTGGGTAGTGGTCACATGGGTTTTTACATTTGTCCAGGTTCATTAAACTGGACAGGTAACGTGTGAGCATTCTTTTGTGTGCAATAAAATTGTTTAATAAAAGGACTCAAAACCAATTTGAATAAGCTCCCACTGGCAAAAGACAGGAGAATTGGGGCATTGTCTTAGTTTTCGTGTTGCTGAACATGGGTAATTCACAAAGAAAAAATATTTGTCTCATGAATCTACAGGCTGTACAAGAAAGAAACATGGTAACAGCATATGATTATGATGAGGAATTCAGGCTGCTTCCACTCATGGCAGAAAAGGAGGGGAGCTGGTGTGTGCAGAGATCATATGGTGAGAGAGCAAGCAAGAGAGAGGAGGGAGATGTCAGGCCCTTTTTAATTACCAGCTCTGGTGGGAGCCTACAAATCAAGAATGCACTCATCATCATGATGATGGCACTAAGCCATTCATGAGAAATCCATCATTTGAGCCACATACCACCTCCCCTTAGGTCCCACATCCAACACTAGGAATCTATTATTTTATTTATTTATTAATTATTATTATTATTATTTTGAGATAGAGTCTTGCTCAGTCACCCAGGCTGGAGTGCAGTGGCGTGGTCTCGGCTCCCTGCAAGCTCCGCCTCCCGGGTTCACATCATTCTCCTGCCTCAGCCTCCCGAGTAGCTGGGACTACAGGTGCCCGCCACCATGTCAGGCTAATATTTTTGTATTTTCAGTAGAGGCGGGGTTTCACCGTGTTAGCCAGGATGGTCTCGATCTCGTGACCTTGTGATCCGCCTGGCTCGGCCTCCCAAAGTGCTGGGATTACAGATGTAAGACACCGCGCCCGGCCAGGAATGAAATTTTAACGTGAGGTTTGGAGGCAGGCTGAGGCTGGAGAATCACTTGAACCTGGGAGGGGGAGGTTGCAGTGAGCCAAGATCACGCCATTGCACTCCAGCCTGGACAACAAGAGTCAAACTCCATCTCAAAAAAAAAATAATAATAATAATAATAATATATGTATAGCAGTCCCCCAAGCTCTGGAGTTTCACCCCTCTGCACCTCGGGCTCATTTGCCCTATAGCTTCACGGCAGGTACTCACAGCAGGTGAAAAGTTAGGTAGTGTGCCTGCCATAAGATGCTGTCAGGTCCAATGAGTTTGATTTCTCATGGAACAGCCCATTGCATCAGTGGTTAAAATGAGAGCTTGGTTAAGCTATTATGATGCCCCAGAATCAGAAGCATCTTCTATATTATCAATGAATGTTAATATCAGTATTCCACATATAAATTATACTTCATAAAAATGTGATTAAATCTATCAATCTTGAACTAATCTCTGCATATAATCATCAGTTTCAGGAAGGAAGGGAGGAAAGAAAGAAGGAAGGAAGAAAGATTAGAAGGGAGGGAGGAGGAAAAAATCATTTATCAGGTATTTGAAGACATTTGAATGTTGACTCAATATTTGATGATTTTTAGAAATTATTAACAAAGCTGGAGGCCTCACACTACCGGCCCTCAAAATATACTACACAGTTGTAGTAAGCGAAACAGCATAGTATTGGCATAGAAACAGACACATAGACCAATGTAACCCAATGAAGGACACAAATAAAAACCCATGCACTTACAGCCAACTCATTTTGACAAAGGTGCCAATAACACTCACTGGGGAGAGGACAGTCTCTGTAACAAATGGTGCTGTGAAAATCAGATATCCACATGCAGAAAAATGACACTAGACCCCCACCTCTCATCCAATAAAAAAATCAAAATCAACTCAAAATTGATCAAAGATGTAAATGTAAGACCTGAAACAATAAAACTGCTAGAAGAAAATGTATGGAAAATGCTTTAGCACATTGACATGGGAAAAGATTTTATGAATGACTTCTAAAGCACATGTAACAAAAGTGAAAAAATAAAAACTCAACAACAACAAATGGGGTTATATCAAACTAAAAAGTTTCTGCACAGGAAACAATCAACGGAGTGAAAAGACAACCCACAGAATAAGAGAACATATGTGCGAATTACTCCTCTGACTTGGGTCTAATATCCAGCATACATAAGGAATTCAAACATCTTATTAACAACAACAACAACAACAACAAAAATCCAACTAAAATATGGGCAATTATCTGAAAAAAAATTTCTCAAAAAAAGACACACAAATGGCCAAAAAATATATGAAAAAATGTCCCAAATCACTAGTCAGTAGATAAATGAAAATCAAAACTATGATGAGATATCATTGTATCTCATGGCTATTCTCAAAAAGACAAAAAATAAACGCTGGTGAGAATGTGGAGAAAAGGGAACTCTTATCCACTGTTGGTGGGAATGTAAACCAGTACAGCCACTATGGAGAACAATATGGAATTTCCCCAATAGACTACAAATAGAACTACCATATGATCCAGTAGTCCCACTACTGGGAATTTATCCAAGGGAAAGGAAATCAGTATTTCTGGGAGACATCTGTACCTCTGTGTTTATTGCAGCACTATTCACAATAGCCAAGATATGGAATCAACCTAGACATCCAACAACAGATGAATAGATAAAGAGAACGTGGTGTATATATACACAATGCAATACTATTCATCCATAAAAGAAAATGAAATCCTGTCATTCACGCCAACATAGATGGAACTGGAAGACATTATGTTAAGTTAAATAAGCCAGGAACAAAAAGTTAAACACTAGATGTTCTCATTCATATATGGAAGCTAAAAAAAGTTGTTCTCATAGAAACAAAAAGTAGAACAGTGGATACTAGAGGCTGAGAAGTGTAGGAGGGAAGGAGGGATAGCGAGCAATTTGTTCAAGAACACAAAATTATAGCTAGATAGGAAGGTATGTTCTAATGTTCTATACCACTGTAGAATGACTATAGTTAACAATAATATATAGTGTCAAGTAGCTACAAGGAAGATAGTGAATGTTCCCAACACACAAAAAAAGATAAATGTTTGAGATGATTAATATGTTAATTACTTGATCTGATTTGCATACATTATATGTGTTGAAACATCACCATGAAGATGTACAATTATTTGTCCATTTGAAGAGCTCAAAAAATGTATATTATATATATATATGCACATATGTATGTGTATACACACACACACCCCCCTAGACACGAGAAGCTATTGTTAGTTTTTGTTTTGTTTTGTTTTGAGACAGAGTTTCACTCTACTGCCCAGGCTGGAGTGCAGTGGCAAGATCTCACCTCAATGCAAGCTCCGTCTCCCGGGTTCACGCCATTCTCCTGCCTTAGTCTCCCGAGTAGCTGGGACTACAGGCTTTCGCCACCATGCCCAGCTAATTTTTGTGTATTTTTAGTAGAGACAGGGTTTCACCGTGTTAGCCAGGATGGTTTCGATCTCCTGACCTCGTGATCCGCCCGCCTCTGTCTCCGAAAGTGCTGGGATTACAGGCTTGAGCCTCTGCGCCTGGCCGCTATTGTTAGTGTTTAGGTGCTGATTGATATGGCTTGAATTTTGTCACCTCAAATTTATTTTATCAAAGTCTAAACTCCCAGAACCTCAGAATGAGATCTTATTTAGAAACAGGATCATTGTAAATGTAATTGGTTAAGATGAGGTCATACAGAGTAGGGTGGGCCCCTAATGGTAGTGGCCTTATATATGGAACACCATGTGAAAACAGGGAAGCAGACAGGGAAGATGAAGTTAAGAGAACGGGAAGAGGATTGCCCATCTATAAGCTGAGGAGAGAAATTTGCAGAAATTCTTCCCTCACAGCACTCAGAAAGAACCAATCCTGCCAAAATCTTGATTTTAGACTTCTAACCTCCAGTACTGGGAGTCAAAACATTTCTGTTGTTTAAGCCACTCAGCTTGTGATGCTTTATTATAGTATTTCTATAAAATCAATACACTGATGAAGGGCACAATTTTCTGGAGAAATATTAAATGGCCAAAACTTATCTGAGAAAAAAATAATAGCTCTAGTTAATGAAGAAATGCTTATCATTAATCACCAGGAAAATGCAATTTAAAACCACAATGAGATATCACCTCTCACCTGTTAAAGTGGGTATTATCAAAAAGATAAAAGAGAAATTCTGGTGGGGATGCAGAGAAAAGGGAACCCTCACACACTGCTGGTAGGAATGCAAATTAGTACAGTCATTATGGAAAACAGTATGGATGTTCCTCAAAAAATTAAAAATAGAATTACTCTATGATCTAGCAATTTAACCACGGTGTACATCAAAGGACATGAAATCAGGATGTCAAAGAGATATCTGCACTCACATGTTCATTGCAGCATTGTTCACAATACCCACGATATGGAGTCAGTCTGTGTTTATCAACAGATGAATGAGTAAAAAAATGTGGTGTACATATACACAATGGAATGTTACTCAGCCACAAACAGAATGAAATGCTGTTACTTGTGATAACATAGATGAAACTGAAAGACATTATGGTAAGTGAAATAAGCCAGGCACAGGAAGACAAATACTGCTTACATACATGTGGGATGTAAAAAAAGTTGAACTCATAGAAACAGAGAGTAAAATGGTGGTATTCAAAGGCTGGAGGGTGGAGAGCTTTGGGAAATGTTGGTCAAAGGACACAAAGTTTTACTTAGGAGGAATAAGTTCAAGAGATGTATTGTGATTCATAATGACCGTAGTTAATAGCAATATATGGCATGGTGGAACATTGTTTAGTAAAATTTTTGTTCTCGCCACAGAAAAATGGTAAGTATGTGAGGTAATCCACATGTTAAATGGTTTGGTTTAGCCATTCCACTATACACACACACACACACACACACACACACACACACACACATATATATATATAACGTTTTACACCTTAAATCAAGGGTTTCCAATCTTTTGGCTTCCCTGCACCACACTGGAAGAAGAAGAATTGTCTTGGCCACACATAAAATGCACTAACACTAACCACTGATGATAGCTGATGAGCTTTAAAAAACTTTACCAAAAGACGTCAGGTTTTAAGAAATTTAGGAATTTGTTTTGGGCCACATTCAAAGCTGTCCTGGGCCACATGCAGCTCATGGGCCATGAATTGGACAAGTTTGCTCTAAATATATACAATTTTTTGTTGATTAAAAAAGAAGAATAGAGCTAGATAGACAAATGATTATGAACCAAATCGGAAAAAAAAATAGGTTTTCTTCCTAGAAAACTGTAATTTGTAGAACAGTTTTCCTGGAATGTCCATTTAAGCTTCCATGGAACCATGATTTTTAGTTTATAAAAATTCTTTCAAAGTGTGACCTTACCAATTAATTAACTCATGAATGTAGATGATATTAAGGTTCTATAGATCAAAGGACATTTCCTTCTCTAGCCTGTAGTTAGGGGAATAGTAAGAACAAATATTGATAAAATACTTACGATCTAAATTCCTTACATATATTCATTCATATAATCCTCAAAACATTCTCGGATGTACATGCTATTATTATCCCCATTTTACTGATGACAAAACTGAGATATAAAGAAATAAGTAATATGCCCAACTTCACGTATCTAAGAAGTGACTGAGGGTGAGATGAGAATGTGTCCTTGTAGTCCTAAAGGCTACATCCCTAAACACTTTGTATACCGACTCCCTATCCAGAACCTATTCCAATTGTAGCATAAAATATATAGTACAAAAGGGATGCTTAATTGCACAAATATCCGTGTATGCAATCAAATGCTATGCCTGTGCCGCTTACCAAAGGTTTTTTTTTCTTTCTAAACGGTTTTTAGTGATATGGGGAAATGATCAAGAGCAGAAAAAAACAACATGAGAAGATATGTTAAAATTAGATGAGCTTTTTTTTTTTTTGCATTTGGATTCAATAAAACAGTAAAACATTAAAGGATTAATTTGATTAAACATTTCAAATGGACTGAAGAACATACATTCATATAAGAAACTAACATTAAAAAGTAGAGCAATTTTCATAAGTAAGCTGTGTGAAAATTTTATAAATAAAAGCTTTCCTCATAGTCATTCTGCTTTTCCACAATATAAAAAGGAAGCATGAATAAATATTGTTGTAATTCCTTTACTTAGTAATAATCCCTGAAGTGACAGTAATTTCTATTGTAATACAGCATGGTATCTCTTACCTCCCTTATCCCATTCCCACTGTCTCCCACGAAGGCTTTCAGTAGTGTGTGGACACTAAAACTATTCTTAGTGCTTATTAATTGTAAATATTGTCATATTTCCTAAACCAACATTAAAGTAATAAATTTGACACAAAACCATATGAAGCAAATGCTAAAATTAGCAAAGTAATGTAGTTAGTACATTCTTGTTGGAACTCTGTGACTAAACAGAATGTTATCAGTTAAAAATGACACCCCATCCACAAATGCTAGATATCTTCACACTTCATGTGTTGTGAAAAAAATGTTCTCTTTCCTATAAAGGCTTACACATAATTCATGCTTTTTAACGCATTAAATTTAAAAGGGAATAACAGGCAGATTATGCGTGCACTACTATGGAATTCCAGGATGCTAATGACGCATTCAAAAAGGAAACCTGTGCAAAAATTTAAAAAATATATTTTTTGGCTTTATCTTCCTTTGAGTACCCCATTCACCGTTTCCTCCATTTCTCCTTCCCCTTCTGTCTTAGTTCAGGCTGCTATAACACAATACCATAGGCTGAGAGGTTTAAACAACATTTCTTTCTCACAGTCCTCCAGGTAAAAAGTCCAAGATCAAAGTCCCAGCAGATTTACTGTTCGAGGAGGGCTGTGTTCCTGATCTGCAGAAGGCCATCTTCTCCTTGTATTCTGATATATCAGAGACAGAGGAAGAGAGAAAGAGAGAGAGAGGGAGAGAGAGAAGGGGCGATGCAGAGAGTGAGAAGTGGGGCATGAAGGAAGCACCCTCATGTATCTTCTTGTAAGGGCACAAATCACATCATGACTGCTCCACCCTCGTGATCTGAGGCCCTATCTCCAACAATCATTTCAACCTAAAAATCTTGTGGGGACACAAACATGTATTCTATGCCTTATCTTTGGTACAAAATGCCTTCTTGTTACCCACTGGCTGCCCAGAGCCAACTCCTTTTCTATAAGTAGAAAATGTAGTATTTGACTTCTTTTAGTACTGTTTTGTACCCATATCTGAACACTGCATCGTGGATCCCATCTTCCAGATACAGCTTTTACAAGGAAGGTAAAGGGGCTAAAGTAACTCCAGTAGGGTATAGGCACCTAAACGAGGCATTTCCCTCCTTCTTCCACCTCCAGTCCTGTTTATAATCCAGACTGCTTCTGTCTATAAAGCTGCTAACCCTTGAGCCTTGAAAGAAAAAGCTAAACACCAGCTGCCAGTCTTTTGGTTGTACAAAAAGAAGTCCTGGACAATATGAACACTTTTTCTGGATTGGTTCCTTCTATGCTTTGTCCCTGAAGTCAGGAAGTACCTTGCCGGTAAGGGACTGTGTTTTAAAGTTCAATACCCCTGGCCACCCAGAACCCCATGAATTCAACACCGAAAACATTAAAGTGGTCTACTTCACCCAAACACAGTGTCTCTAGTGCTGCCTTTAGATTAGGGAGCAGAGGGGCATTTAAGGCTCATTACACACAGTATCCCATGGAAAAGATTGTCAATACTGTGGAAGAAACCCCGATACAGAGAATATTATGAATGTCTGGAAGGACTATACCATTGAAGAGGCATTTGTTGTTATAGGAAAATCCATTAAAGCCATTAAGGCCAAAGTGATACATTCTTGCTAGAGAAAACTGTGTTCAGTTGTTGTGCATGACTTCACAGGATTTACAACAGAGCCAATCAAGAAAATCACAAAAGAGATTGTGGATACATCCACCATCTAAAATAAAAGGTGAGGGGAGAAGGTTTTCAAGATAGATTTCAGAAAATTTTAAGAGCTGATAGACACTGTGTTAGTCTGTTCTCCCATTGCTATAAAGAGCTACCTGAGACTGGGTAATTTAAAAAGAAAAGAGTTTCAATTGACTTACACTTTTGCAGACTGTACAGGAAGCATGACTGGGAGGCCTCATGAAACTTATAATCATGGCAGAAAGCGAAGGGGAATTAGGCACCTCTAACATGACCACAGAAGGAGGAAGAGACCAGGGGGAGATGCTACACTTTTAAACAAACAGAGCTTATGAGAACTCATTCACTATCACGAGAGCAGCAAGGGAGAAGTCCACCTCCATGATCCATTCACCTTTCACCAGGCCCCTTCTCCAACATTAAGGATTACAATTCAATATGAGATTTGAGTAGGATCACAAATCCAAACCATATCAGACACCATGCCAGAGGAATTAAGAGAAGACTCCATGATGGAGAGAGAGCTTCCAAGCCAGTGCCAACTGATGAGAAAGAAGCCATAGAAGAAGCAGTATTAGAAAACAAATTAACATTAGACAATCTGTCAGAAGGATTCTGATGATTCAAGACTGTTTTTTACTGCTTTTATAACATGGACTCTCCTATGTTGGCACTGACACAAAAGCAAAAGGTGGAAGAAGGATTGGTACCATATAGAAGCATTTTTTAAAAATGACAAGGCAAAAAGTCAGAAATTACCATGTATTTTAGTAAAGTTACACTGAGTGTGCCTGCTCCACCTTTTCCACCTCTGCCACCCCTAAGACAGCGAGAGCAGCTTCCCCTCGTCCTCTTCCTCCTCAGCCTACTCAATGTGAAGACAAGGAAGATGGAGACCTTTCTCCTGACCCACTTCCAGCTCATGAATAGTATGTACATTTTCTCTTTCTTATGGCTTTCTTAATAGCATTTTCTTTTTTCTCTCTTATTTTATTGTAAGAATACAGTAAATAATATATAACCTGCAAAATATGTATGGATTGTTTAATGTTATCAGTAAGGCTTCTGGTCAACTAGCCTATTAGTAGTTAAGTTTTGGGGGAGTCAATAGTTATATGCAGGTTTTTTACTGTTCAAGGATCAGTACTCCTAATCCCCATGTCAATGAACGGTCATATATTACATATAGGTCTATCTGATATGTAGCATACCTATAATATATAATATACTGAGTTGTTAACAGGAAAGAAGAGAGAATGGATTTAGAGTAGGCATCGAGTGATCTGCCATAATATGTGCAACATGTTGAGGCCCAGGACAGTGAACGTCCTGTGGACGTGGTGAACCCAACAGTGATATGCCGTTTGTTAGGTTTTTTGGGTTTTTGTTTTGCTTTGTTTTTGGTAATTCCATCCATAGCCAACTTTGGCTTCTGACAAGGTCATAGGCACATTTCCCTCTAGTATATGATTATCCCTTTATTGAAGGCATACATCATCCTTAATTTATTTTTCAAGTATCAGGGAATTTCTGTCTATTAAATGACTATAACTCAAAATATAAGACTATGTGATATTTTAGCTAAAACCCTGCAACCAGTGTATAACAGAGAGGTCATGGATGATCACTAATTAGCAGAGACAAGACCTACAATCTAATCTGACATAAAGTATATATCCACAATTGTGATATATTAATCTCACTTAAGATTGCTTGAATTATCTGACCATAATCCCTATTAATGTATCTTCTTTGAAAAACTGTTTTTGATTCTGTACCTCTTGTTATAAATGTCTCTTGTCCCTTATTTTTAAGTTCTGCTACTGAATTTGTTTTCATCATGGTTCTTCCTACTATTAAAAACGATGACATGTTTTTAGAAATACTCATTCCAAAAAGAAAGAAAAAACTTAAGCTTTAAACAATTCTTATCCATAACTAACAATCAATATTTAGTTTGTTCAGTGGGTAAGAATTTTTGAATGTACATATAAGCTGCAATTAGCAACTTCTCTATAACTTACTAGTTTCACAAATCAAACTAGGGTTTGAGTTTTATGTACAATTATAAACCTGGGAGAGGAGAACAGAGAAATGAAGAAGCCTATGTGTCTCAGGTGCTAAATACATGAAATTAAATTAACAGGCAAATTGAAATTCCTCTGACAACAAGAGTTGATAACTGCTTTCTAAAGCTAGGAAAGCATGCTTCCATAAAAAGCACTTCTACAATAAATGAAACTATCTGGACAGACTGCACAGGGTGAATGACTCTGTAAGGGATTGGTCTATAAGGTTATTTAGAATGGTTTCTGCCTTTTGAACTGAAGATCCTGTTAGCTAGGAGTTCAGACAGTTCTTCAGTTTCCAGGTCCTCTAAACACCCACTTTAGATTCCTTGGCATGCAGAGTATTTCCTCCTTTACTGATAGACACTATTGCTTCTTGATGCATCCCTTTCCAGTCTGCTCTCTTCATTTGAGAGAATAGATATTAAACAGATTATTTCAAGATAGAGAAATAATGTTTCTTAATCCAATATTTTTCTGTGAGGAGACCTCCTGTGAAACCATAAACTCTTTGGAAACTATGGATAAGGTCATATTTAGTTTCTGATCATCTTCTTCTTACATTGTGATTCCCATTAATAAATCACCAGAAATTCAGTAAAATTGGGTACTTACATACAGCCCTTTGGTGATTTTGTGTGGAATTAAGGGACAGGGTTAATATTTATATAGAAGTATCATGAAATTATAAAATCATATTTACTTATAAATTTAATGAAAACTCTAACCACTGAGTGGCAGCTGAATACCTTTTCTCTCACTTATATATAAACATCATCCTAATCTCACTTCCATTAGGTAATTACTGGGAAATTTAGTTAAGAAAATGAAAATAGCTAAAATAGCTTGACTTAACTTGTAGAATATATTGATAGTAATAAAATTGAATCCAGTTTCCTGACTAATGGTGTATGAAGGATATCAAATTATTCTCTGTGATAAAAGAGGACATTAATGTGGTGTGTGTGGTTTCTACCACTGATCTATAAGTTTTACACAATATCAAGCGGATGCCTCTAATTATTTACCAACCACTCATCTCTTAACCCCTGCCACTGTGCTCCCACAACACTAACTGAACACTGCTTTATAAGAAGTTACCCATGGTCTTTCTAAAGACATGTTTCTCTTCAATTTTCAGAAAGGGAAGATTGTATATTACATTGTTGCATTTTTGAAGCACTCTTCTTTGTTTGGCATTGGAATATTTTGAAAATTCTGTTGATTATTTGATCCTTTTTCTTGTCTGTCTGCTTCACAAGGGTCTTCTTCTTATCCAATTCCTCAAAAGCTGGGTGTTCTTCAAGGATCTGTCCTTGACTTCCTTCTTTTGCTCTTTGGACTTAAATTCTCTCTTCTCTATTAATCATCTTCTCCAGAGACTAAGATCATTATGTAAATGAGTCCCAAAACTGTCTCTTTGACTTCTGTATTCTAATTTCATTCTGACATTACAGACGCCAGCTAACTATTACTATGGATGTTGGGTTGTAGTGATCAGGAAAGTAGGCAGTGAAAAGACATAGAGGTGGGTTTCTATATATAGGGAAGTACAAAATTTAGAAAGACATGATGCAGGGAACTGATAAGTTCCATGAAAGGAGTTCGATATGCACAAGAATATTTTTCGGTTAGATTCTTTGGTAAAACTTGATTGCATGGATCCAAATAAATAGATTTCTCTATTAAAAAAGAGTATGTCTTAGTCAATGAGATACTAGGAGATACATGATTTCATGTATATATGTGAAATATATAACACTATAAGTTATAAGGACTATAAGAAAAACTACATATAGTTTTGTTATCCTTGTGGAGTTAAAATGTGTATTAGAGGTTAGAGAGTGAGATCATATGGGAAGAGTTTGGATAGTAATAAAAAGGAATACATACAACCTGAAAGCTTAACACATCTTGGACACTACCTATGCCTGGCATTTCTCCTACTGCTATGGTGGCAAATATAAAGTACTCATATTATATCTATTGTGTGTCTGTTGCCATTACAACACAACACAGGGAGCTAAAAAGAGAGTCAACAGCCAAGTGTCTAAATTCATTTACAATACTTCAATACCTTTCTATGCACATCATATCCACGTTCTCCTACTAATTGTACCATGATTATTACACAGTAGGTTCAAATGGCATCACCTTTGACTTTTTCCTGATTCCTAATATCCATGTTAAATAAATCAGTTTTTTTTTCTGATTCTTCTTCTAACATAACTATTTTTTACTGATATATCTTTACATTTTCACCATTACTACTTGAATTTAAACACATTTTACCTTATAACTTGGTTATTATACAAGTCTCTTAATTGGTCTTACTTCTTCCTATGCTCTGCTTTCAGGCGATTTTTTTTAAAGCACTTCTTTGATTACTTGAGTCTCTGGGACCATTGTTAAAATCTACTCTGATTCAGCAGGACGCATAAAAGGTCCCAGCATCACACTACAGTTTGAAGTGTGGGCCCCTGATGCCTCACTGTTCACTCCTTGGCACTATTCATGTAGTCACTGAACTAAAATGGCTGCCTCACATTGGACTAAATTTCAGTACAGTGACCACTGCCCTAAGAAGCAATCAATAGACATGACAAACAGATGGATGGAGGCCTACAAATACAAAACAGAATCCCCTATTCATGAAAGAGCTTAGGTAAATATCATTCTTAGGGCAAATTCTTCCCCAGCAACTTTGATTAATAAAATCTTTTTATTTAACTTTTTGAAATGATGTAATACCATACCCTCAGGGAACATAAAGGGAATTATAAGACCTATGAGGTTCTGTATCCTCCTGTCACTCACTACCTGGGAAACTAACTTTATTTTGCTCTTTACATTTTGGAGCTTATGCATAGTTGATTATTTCTTTCTTATATTTGTTCTTATGGATAGTTTTAGCTCTGACCACAGCTTCACAAGCCCCTTAACCATACTGTGTCCCCTCCCTGACCATATTGTGTCCCCTCCCTGTGCTATTCCCCACAGCAACTAGTCCAGAACTTTTCACACTCCACAAATCCCTCAAGCCTTCTCTCCCAGATATTCTCCCTCACCTGTTTTCAGATGCAGAGGATGGTTTCCCTTATCTTACAAGACAAACATGAAGATTGTAATTCAATCTCATTATTGAGGGATTCAAACGTATGGGGCAAAGAATCACAAAAACCATCAATTGAAATGAAGTAGTTAGGCTGAAGAAATTTCAGAGAGTTGTAAATAATTGCATTTTTAACAACAGTGGAATAAACTAGTGTCCTTAGCTCTAGTCCATAGGGTTTATAGGAGTTTCGTAAAAATAAATCATAGCATTAAGCTTCATATTACTGAGCTTTTAACATAGATTTTACTCATTTCTAAAAGATTTCACACAAAATAAATTGCCAGTTATTTTCTCATTCGTACAGTTTTGCATCCTAGTTATGAAAGAGAGTCATCATAGAGGATTTTTAAAAAATTTTTATCCTGGTACAATATTTTTCTCCTGGTCACTGTAAAAGCCAATGAAAGCAAAGAATCATTTTGAAATCACATTTTGTAGCAGAGGCTTAAGGTAACTAAAACAATGGCAGGAATATTCAGAATCTGACATATGGAACACTGAGGTTCTTCTCTCAAAACCTGATCACTCCAGTGTTTCTTTTTAGAACAACAATCGCAACTTTTATTTTAGATTCAGGGGTTACATGTGCAAATTACTTGAATATATTGTGTGATGCTGAAGTTTGGGGTACAAATGATTCTGTCACCCAAGTAGTGAGCCTGACCCAATAGGAGGTTTTTATCTCAACAATAGTCATACAATCTTTCAACCTGTGAAAACTTCTTTAAAAAGAAAAAAAAATCATACAAAAGTCATATAGCCTGATCATCTGCATAAGCCAAACACCTAAGCATCATCCTTGATATTTTCCTGTCCCTCAACCTGCATGTGTAACCCATTTCCAAGTCCTGCTTCTTTCATCATTTGAATGTTTCTCAAAGTGGTCCACTTCTTTCCCCTCCATTGCCATCGTCCTTGTGCCAACCATCATCCAGACTATAGCCAGTATAAAGTAAGTAACAGTATAAACTAAGGAAGCAGCTGATTCAGGCACAATCTTCGGCTTTGCCCCATTTTATATGTAGTCCATTGGGGTATCTTTTGAATCTCAAGTTTCTCAACTATATAATGAAGATAATTTGAGTAATATCAGTATTAACTCCATAGGTTTTCGATGCATTAAATGAGATTATCCATAAATTGCTTAGCACAGTATTTAGCACATTCTAAAACTCCTAAATATTGGTGCCTGCTTTCTTTAGATTACATAGTATATTCATTATATTAATCAATACATTCTTTGAAACTGTGCTTTTTAATATGGCAGCCACTAGCCATGTGAGGCTATTAAGAACTGGAAAGGTGAATAGTACGACTTGAGACAGTCTTGTAAGTGTAGAATACACACTAGATTTGAAAAAAAATGGTATTAAAAAAGTGTAAATATCTCCACAGTAATTTTATATTGATTACAGATTAAAAGACTAATATTTGGATAGACTGGATTGAAATATATTATTAGAAATAATTTTGTTTCTTTTTACTTTGCAATATGTCTGCTAGAAAAATTAAAGTTACATATGTGGCTCACATTTATGGTTAACATTATTTCTACTGAGCAACACTGATCTAGACTTTACTGTGTCTATTTTCTCATATTTGTATCATTTATATAGAATGGCTGGCTACATTTTTAAAAGGTTCCAAGTGATCTGAGTTTTTGTTTAAAACCCATTTTTAACCTACGTGAAATCAAGCTCGAGAGATTGGGACCATCCTGGTGAACATGGTAAAACCCTGTCTCTATTAAAAATACAAAAATTAGCTGGGTGTGGTGGCGCCCTCCTGTAGTCCCAGCTACTTGGGGAGGCTGAGGCACAGAATAGCTTGAACCCAGAAGGGGGAGGTTGCAGTGAGCTGAGATCATGCCATTGCACTCCAGCCTGGCGACACAGCAAGACAGATCAAGACTCTGTCTCAAAACAAAAAAAAAAAAATGAAATTTGTTAGAGAAGGAGGTCAAAAAATCCTGACCGGGGTAGGAGTGTGGAATTTTAATGTTTTAAAATATTGATCTTTTAAACTACAAATCAGTTTTCTGAAACCAAATTTTGTTTTTTGTTTTTTGTTTTTTTTTCCTAAAGGAAGATGTATCTGTAGCTCATTAGTTTCCATTCAATACTCTCCTCAATTAGTCTTAATAAATCAACTCCTGATTTTAAGGTAAGAATCTGTCTTGAAACTTTGAATATTAGAAATGTAGATGTATGCCTGAAGTATTGGGTGTTATCTAGAAGGACTTTTGGGAAAAAATCTGGATTGAGTTAATTGAAAATCTTCACAGAGCAGAAGGTGTAGGTGATTATTGCTCATTCAACATTAATGTTTTTAATGTAAAAGAGATTTTTTCCAATTGTTTGTTCTTATATAAAATGCTGCAATACATTTTCTTATAAATGTATCATTTTTACTTAAGAAGAGGAACATGAAACAAATTTGACAAATTTTTCATTTTTAGAGTGGTGATTACATGTTTATTATATTATTTCTCTGCTCTTAAAGTATTAATTTTTCATATTAATTCTAGTAATTTGTTTATAAATTGTGTTGAGCATTACATTAGGATATTCATATTATGACATTTTGCCTCTTGTTCCTATTATCTTTACTTATTATTTTTCTTGTTTCAATGTCTCGGCCAGGACCTCAGATCAATGTTGAACTATAGTAGTGATTGCAGGTGTCTTTGTCTTGATGTCCACCAGAAAAGGAATGAATCTGAAATGCCACTACTAAATATGACACTTACTATATAGTAGATAGCTCCCTTTTTATTAAAGAAGTGCCTCTATTTTTCTTCATTTGCTAAAAATTTTTGTCTTAACTGTGTGAAAAATTGTATTGAATATTTTTTTCAGCATCAGCTGAAAGATCCTATATTTTTTTCTTTTTGATCATTTAATGCAACATTTATTAATTATTATTGACTATTACAGTCTTCCTGGTTCACATTTGCTTTCTACATATGTAACATTCATTTTCAATCATAAATCTCATTTTGGCCTTTACTTTTTTCTGATATTAAAGTTTCCGGTTGATATGTTCCAGATATACTTTTCCGTGGCCCCATGATCAAGTTTTCTGTGTCTTATGTTTTGTGTGTGTGTCTTTTTAGACAGAGTGCAGTGGCACATCTTGACTCACTGAAACCTCTGCTTCCCAGGCTCAGACAGTCATCTCAGCTCAGCCCCCCGAGTTGCAGGGACTACAGGTGTGCACCACCATCCCTAGCTAATTTTTTTTTTTTTAAGTGATGAGGTTTTGCCACATTGTTCAGGCTAGTCTCCAACTCCTGGGCTCAAGCAGTCCACCTACCTTGGCCTCCCAAAATGCTAGGATTACAGGAGTGAGTCACTGCAACCGGCCACTAGTTCTTCTTTTAAATACAATCTGAGTGTTCTTATCTTTTGATTGGTAAGTTTTGTCTGCTTTAGTCAGTTTACCATAAATTATTATTTTTTTTTTACAGTTGCATTAAAAGTTGTTTCTGTCCTCCTAGTTTGTGTTTTTTTCCTACTCTAATTTTTAAAATTTTATGTTTCCTGTCTCCCTGATTTTAATTAGATGATTCCTATGAATTGAACTATATACATTCTATCTTTATTATTTTGGTAATAATTATTAATTTATCAAGATTATTTTAACAAATATTATTTGATCACTGACTATATCCCATGAAATGCTTTAAGCACTGGAAAATAAAACAGATTGATATTTTGTTTATGTTTCTATATCGTGTCTGTGACCTTATAGATAGCTGTTTTTCCCCGAACAGAACCAAGTGTTAACACAATTCCCTCCCCACCTTTGTCTCTTCTCCCCAAAACTTTCACAACATTAGTAGCAGTTGAAGTATTAGTATTGGATTTTTATCCTTACACAAATGTTTAACTTATTGTTTATTTGGATAAATTCTACTCTGCTTTTTACATATGCTTCCCTTCCATAGTAATTTTGCTTACAAAATCAATTGCTTCCTTTCAAAAGCTAAACCTCTCAGAATTCTTTCAGTGATTCTTCATGCTGCTAGACTCTCTGAAAACTAATCTTATATTTGCTTGAACATTGAAATAATAGCTTCACTGAATGCAATATCAGGTTTAAATTCTTTTTCCTGAAAACCTTCTTGCATTCAGTGTTGTTGTTGTCAAGTCTAATTAAAGTACTGAATTTTAGTTTCCTGTGGATAATCTAATTATTCTCTTGGAAAATCTTAAGAGTTTCTCTTTGTCTTTAATAATTTTAAATGTCACTGTAATAAATCTAAATGAGGATTTTTTCCTACTTATCTCTCCTATTCAGTTCTTGATGTGCCCTTTTAATATTAAGTCTTATATCTCTCATTAATTTTAACAACTTATCAGTAATTTTTTTCTTCCAATATTTTCTCTATGTGTATACCTTGCCTTTCATCCTAGATGGGCACTGCAATTTCTATTATTATTCTCCATATATTTTGATTTCTTTTTTATTCTATCTCTTTATTTCCTGCTACTGCGTTTTGAGAGACTTCTTCAACCTTACCTTCCAGTTCGATAAATCATTCTTTAAGTATATTCAACAAGTTTTCTTCAATGCAATAAGTAACTTAAAAAAATGAAATGGAAAACAGATCCACTTTACGATAACAACAAAAACTACCAATTGCCTAGGAATTAATCTAGCAACGGTTGTCCAAGAGATTTATAGAACTTTTTTCTCTCCAGTTCTTGGCCAACTTCTAAGCTACTCATGCATAGAATGAGGCTCTGGGAGGGGTAGTGAAGACCAACTTCTAGGAGGCTAAGAGATGAACAGAGATTTCAGAGGTAGAGTAGCAGTATGGAGAGACTGGAGTGTAGGCCCAGGCAGAGCAGAGAGACTTCAGTGAACAAACCATATATTTAATTAAAATCCAAGAAAGTCCACACTCTAACATTAAGAACATATTCTAGGAATAGTGGCTATATACTAGAAGTAGAAATACAATTGATATAGATCTGTCCTAACAAAATCTAACAGCAAGTTTTGAAGATTCAAGGGGTCCACAGGTAATTTAACTGCCTGCCAGAACAAAACTCATGTTTTGACGAGAACGTCCATATAAATTATATACAATGTCTAGACTGGCAAAGAAATAAGAAAATGTAAGAAGAATAGTGTTTAAAAATAGTCAAGAGAAGCAGAACTCAAGATTATCCAGATATTGGAGCTATCAGATAAGAACTTTGGGATAACAGTGTATAACATGGGGAAAAAATTGACAAAAATAATAGAGTACTTTATACATTTTTGTACATATGTATCAATTATTAGAATGTTTAAGATAAATCAAATGGACTCAGCAGAAGACATGATTAAAGATCAAGAGAAAGGACACACATTAAACACAAAATACTGGATGCATGTAAATGGGAAGAAGACAGAAATTGAATAGGCATACAAAAGAAAAGTAATTTTAAAGAAATGAACATGAGGACAATAAAAGACTTTGTATATGACATGGAATTTAACAAGGCAAGTATCGAGAAATGTATTTGATTTCATTTTGTGTATTTGAAATCCTTATAAGGAAGGGGTTGGGGGGAGAAATCTGTATTGACTTTCTGCATTGAGGACTAAGAGTTTTGACTTTAAAAAGTCAATTTGTTAAACTGTTTTAAATATGTTAAGATTTTCTGTTTCTCCTCGAATTGGTTTTACTAGTATATAATTTTGTAGGATTTTGCCTATTTTATCTGCTTTCAAATTATTAGCAAAAGATTATGTGTGGCATTTTATTTGTGTAAATCTTTATAATAATTACAGAGATATCACCTTTTGTGTTCTAATGTTTATTTGTACCTTTATGACTTTATAAAAACTATTGAAGTTTGTCTATTTATGTTTCTCAAAAAATTTTGTGATGGTTATTTTATTAACTATATCTATCGTTTCTTCGTTTTTTGTTTGTTTGTTTGTTTTTGTATTCGTGTTCTCTTTTTTACTTTCTTCTATTTTCTTGAGGCTTGTTCTATTTTATCCTAGATTTGAGTTCATTAATTTAAAATCTGTCTTATAATTTAATAAATGCAGTTAAGATGATGTGTCTCTAATTAATCCCTCTAAATGCACCCCACAAGATTTGATATGTGATACCTTCAGTTATTCCTTTCTAAATATTTCATAATTTGCATTGCAATATTTTACCACTTAAATTATTTTTACATTTGTTACTCTCTATATACATTGTTATATTAACAATTCATTTTCAGTTTTATTTTACTGTGATTCAAGAAAATGGTCTTTATTATAGCATCTCTTCATTTTTTCCCCAAGAAAGGACGTAAAAGACCAATGTGTCAGAGTTGGCCTCATAATGGTTGCCAGATTCAAGCACCAAATGGCTTTATTTAAGGGAAGATGGTTAGTGAAACAAACAAAGGTGCCCACTTCTGTGACTAGTGCCCAAGCCAAAACTGATATTCATCACCTTTCTCCTTCACCACCCATTTTGCATTTGTTCTACCCTTGGCCATCTTGTTGGCTGGTCTGAGTGGCTTGCTTGGCAGGGAGACTCAGAACTTTACACGTTGTGAGTCGGAACTTTATCATTTAGTGTCCATGTCCTTGTGTGGCAGCTGTATTACAGATGGACCCCCAGTGATGCCCATCTCCCAGTATTGAGGCTCTGGTGTAGTGCCCTCATGCATTAAATAATATCTGTCCCTGCATGACTGACAGAATATGGCAGATGTGATCATGCACGACTTCTGAGGCTAGGTTATAAAAGGCGTTGCAACTTATGCCTTGGTCTCTTGGAAGATGCACTCCTGGTTCTCTGGGCTACCGTATAAGATATCCATCTGCCTTGAGGATAATATGCTAGAGAGACCCTATTCAGAAGCCCTGAATCATATGAGTGCCTGAGACTACATAAAGAGGAAGAGATGCATGGACAGTCCCCAAATGCTCCAGCCCCATGCCTTCAAGTCATCCCAACTGAGAACCCAGACAGCTCATATAGCAAAGATAAGATGTTCCTGCTGAGCTCTGCACAAATTATACATTATAAACGAAACAAATTATTGTTTTAATCTTAATCCACTAAATTTTACAGAGAGATATATATATACACACACACACACACATACACACACACACACACACACACATACATACATACACTTTTCTAACCATTATTGCTGTAGTTATCCATTTACAGTTACCATGGTCATAAAAGTTCATAAATTCAGTGGGTTCTAGACAACATCCTCTGGGTCCTCATTATGTAACAGCTGTAGACTATCATGGTAATTAGGATTGATTACTCCCACTGACATTGTAACTTCTTTCTTTGCTTGCTGGTCCCCCAGTATGAGGATTGGCATCAGTCTTGTTTGCTTTTGCATTAACATATCATATCAGTCTGCCTTTGCACTAGCCTAAGTTCTTTTCTTCTAGGTTGGTTGACTACTGGGAGTACCACCTGAGGCCAAATGTGTAAGCTGAGGTAGGAGTGTCTGTACAGCAGAGGTAAGTGATGTGGTTGTCTAGGTCACACAATTTATGATTTACCAGTGTATTCTGGTGCTCAGGCTGAAACTTAAATATCATTTCTGCATCTGCCCAATATAAAAAATGATGGACCTGATTATACTCAGTTCAGATAATTAAACCCAGTGGCATAGTCACTTAGCATCCTGTAGTCAGGCCATCAGTTTCTAGTAGGATCCAGTATAATGACACGAATGTTTATTCAAATTGAGAATAGTTCTTTTATAGAGAAAGAATTATCTTTCTGTAAAACCCTAGAAACTTCTCAAACTCATAGCAATCTGTTTCCACAGATATCTCTACCTCAAGCCAATCTGCTCTGTTATAAGGCCTAAGTGGCTAGACACCTCAGGCTGGATCTTCTGCAGACCTCTCTCTTCCATTAAGTCTCTCTGAAAATTAACAGCTTCCAAGTCTCCAAATAATACATGAGTCAGAGTAGTGATATAATGTTCAGTCCACCTCCAAAATCAAAAGAGGACTATTAAACTCTGTGTATCTTTCAGATAAGTGTCAGCTGAAAAGTGCAAAAATTTATCTTTAGTTTTACAAGGGATATTGTGCCATGTCACTAACCACTGGACCTCCAAAACTGTGGCCATTCCTTGAATCTTCATAAGGCTCATCTCTAATCCTCTGACACCTCTGATAACTACTATACTTCTCATGTCCTGCTCACCGAGTCTGATTATCATAAGGTTATCAGTTTACTGACCTGTGTTATATTCTAGAGATTGGCAAGATAATCAAGATATCTGCATTCTCTACTGTGAAAGAGAGCAGGACAGTTTGCATATCCCTGGACTTGAGAGTCAATGGGTACTGCTGTTTTTACCATGTGAATAAAAACAGAATTTGGTTCTCTTTATTAAAGAGAATTGGAGAAAAAATATATATGCAAGATCAATAGTCTTATAGCAAGTGCCAAAGCCTGTGTTAATCTACTGTCACTTAACTGAGTGGTAGCTCCAATAGCAGCTTCTGTGGCAGATGGTATAATATAGCAGCTGTGAAGCTGTGATCGAGACTGCCAATTGGATAAATTTATAGTAATGTACTGTCATCTACCACGATCCATTTCATTTTTGTAGGGTACATACAGGTGAATTAAATAGAAATATGATGTGGGCCATCACCCCTACATCCTCTACATCTTTGATAGTGATACTAATCTCAGCATTTCTTACCGTGATATAATGTTACCTCTGATTTATAATTTTCCTCAGGATGGAAGTGTGGTTTCTGGGTCTGCTACTTGGCTCTTGATGCCCTAGTAGCTTTTATTTCACAGAACATAATGTATGGGTTCTGCCAGCTGCTAAGTATTTCTCTTTGCATGCTGCACGTGAGGACCAGCGAAATAGCCACAGGTTAAGTCCAAATATACATGGATATACTGTGAAATGGACTTGGGTCAAACTCTATCTAGTCTCTGTAAACTCCCATTTAACCAGAGTACTGCAATTGTGTTTCAGATCCCGTGACATCAGTGTCAGCTCAGAACTTATATCTAAATGTCCTAGAAATGTCTGTGTTGTCCCATTCCCCAGCGCTGTTACCCTGGAAATGGTTTCAGATCCCCTTGGAGAATAATCAAGGGAATATTTACTGTATATACTTCAGGTGACATTGCAGGTTCTTTTTTTTTTTTCTCAAGGGAACCATTCTCTTCAATCAATTAAGTCCACATTTGAGAACCAAATTACATTTGGAAATTGGGTATGGAACCACAGTTTTCCAATTTAGCAGGTGATGTCAGTCTTCTGCCCATCATCTCTTCATTCTCTCATTCTCTTGTCTATCTATCTCATGACTAAGAACACCATGGTCTATTAACTATTACCACAGGTGTGAAGGCCAAGGCAAATTGATGGCAAGTCTAGTAATTTCACCTGCCTTGCCTCTGATGATTGAGTGTTGTATCAGCTGGGTCCAGTTCAACAGCAACAACTCCTACCATCAACCATAGCTAGCAGGGCATAACTGCCAGCAAGATGTCGGTACCCTCTCAAAACTTTGTTACTTATGGAGTGTTGTCTGGGCCACACAAGAATCTTAATCAGGGTGTGCGTACTCAGATCGTACATAGTAAATCTATTCTAACATTCCCATATCTTCAATTTTTCTCACTCCTTCCTCAATACCATATTAGGATGTTCCAGATTTTTCATTGTATTTGCTATACTGAAGCCTCAAAGAGGTATCCCAGAAGAATATTTTGGGGTAGACATCAGTGTCATTTCTAGATTATCAAATTCGAAGCCTTTTGTGATTGCCTCTATTCAATAAATTCTCTCATACCCAGCCTAATATTGCACCTCTTCAGGTATAAATCTGAAGCTTTATTCTGACGTTTGCTTCTCAGGTTGCTGACAGTATTTATTAGTCAGGTATGTCAATTCCTTTGATGTAAACTATTTTCTCCTGAAGATGGATCATACTTTTCTCCTCTGCCAGTGCTGAGGCCTAACCCTAGCTACTGACTAGAGGCAATAAAGGGAGGTGGGTAGACCATGAGGGAAAGCATTATTTGGAGAGGCACTCGCCTCAGATTATGTCATTGTAAAATCTGAGGTTTGGAGAAGAGGGCTTCTTCTGCCATCCTGGAAGTTCAGTAGAACTTGTGAGTTCAATATTTTCAGGCTTGTTCACCCAAATTACCCTGTTTCAGGTCTCTCTCAACATTCCATTCTTTCCTATGAAGGCACTGACTTTAGTATAGGGGCCTCTTGAGTCTTTGCATTCAGGATACATCGAGGCTCTGCCACTCTTTCAGTAAATCCTGAGCCTGATTTTCAGCACATTCTTCCATGATGCCACAGGAGAGGAGAATCTCCCTAAAAACTTCCCTGGAAGTTCTTCAGATTTCACATTGTTCCGTGTTATGGCATTTGGCTGACCTGAGCTGAGCATTTTATTTTTTCAGCATCTATAATGCTTAAAGAGAAGCCAATCTGCACAATCTTTTTAATGATTGCTGACCTCATGCTTTTAAAACATCACAACTTTCATATATTCTAGTGCTTTTCCTTTCACCTGCATTTCATTCCAATTCAACAAAGGTTAAAACTTCCATAATTATGGTACCACTGCTAACCAGGAATTTTCACTATCCTATTTACCACTAGCACTGAAATCCTCATTGCTAGCAGGCCAGTGAGTAGTCCAGTTCTAAAATCCCATCTTATGGCCTACTTTCTAAGAATATTCCTAGTATCGATTGTCTTGCCCTTAGCTCTGGAAAACAAAGCCTAAGACAAAGACTTAACTATCATTACCTTGTTAGAAAATGCATTTCCAGGGTATAGGAGTGAGGGGAAAAGAGAGGGAGCAAGGGAGAAAAGCCAATACAAGGAAAGGTTTCCATGCTGGCCACTACTTTGTAATATGATTGTTAGCTCATTCATGTTGCATTATTTTTCCAGAATCTACATAAATGACTGAATATTAGGGTCTTTTACCTGGAAAAGAGAAAGTAAAGAATTCATCCAATCTCTCTCGTCTCCTGTTAATTTAAGTTAGACTTCATGGGAAATTGATTCCCTCGCACACAGGGTTTGCACATAAATGAGGGGGCCAGGAAGATACTAGTACACTTCATACCTCATCATCAACATGAAAATCTAGGACAGGTGGCAAGATGCTACCCCTCCTTTTTTACCTAATAAGAGACCAATGACCATGGAGTGCTTCTGACCAGTCTATGGACAATGTACATTAAAGAGTTTGTGTGTCCTCTGCTTCATATTTGATATCAGAGGGCTGAAACCTCCACCCTCAAATAGCTGCTATTTTCTGAGCATGGATAAGGATGAAGCTCAGTTGCACCTCTGTATGTTTCTCCTTTGATAAATATTCATGACTCCTTCTCTAGCTTATTGAATATATGTATTTGGCCACCTTGCTCAGCATAAATTCCTATTCCCTTTGCCTCTCTCTAGCAGTATCTGTTTCTGGTTCTGTCTAGAGGCTGTGTTTCCTAGCCTGTCAGAATGGCCACCTTGCAGACTACAACTCTTTATAACAAATAAAGCCTCTTCTTTTTTTGAATTTATAATTTTTTTAAGTTAGCAGTCTGAAACAAGTGGGCAAATGTCCACAGACAGATGAAGCCAAAAGATATAATGTGACACATATTCAATTTTTTAAAATTCTGATTATTTCAGAAAAGAGCGCATAATTGCATTTTTTGTAATTAGCGCTGATGACATTTATCTATTGATATTTAAACTATGTTAGCTGTAATAACTGAATTTACATTAACTTCTCATCGAGTGGTATACTTTGTACTATTTTTCTCTAATCTTTGTGTTCAGTAATTTGCAATCTGTACTACGCTTTGCTTGCTACTGTAATCAGTAGTAGTTTTAAAAGAATGGAGCATTTTAAAATTTTGCTGTGGGCTTCTTTATATATTTAATACAATTCTAGATTATGTATTTTTTCAGCTTCAAATGTAACACAGAAATGTAATTTTAACCTCTATCTATGTAAAACAAGAAATATAATGTGCTTTTAGTGACCCATCTCTGCACTTACAGATCTTTCTTAATTTATTATGGGGTGTAGATTATAGGTTAGAGGTATAGCTTATTAAGCTTTAATTATTTTTTAAAATTATATTCTTTCTCAAGTGACATTTATTACATTATATTAAATTATGCTAACATTTGTACAGAAATTAATTGAATTCACTCATATCGATGCTCACCATAAGAACATTTATACCAAATTTTCTGGTTTTTCTCAATTTTAATTAACTTTTAGTCGCCTGGATTATTTGCTTGAGTAAACTTTTCAGGGGTCTATGTCAGTGCTATAATTTATGAACCACTGCATATCAGAAAATAAAAAAAAAAAGATTCAGTTGCCACTTGCTACTTGGCCTTGTCACCCTGCAGAAAAAGGAAAAGGAAAATAAAAATCTCATGAAACACCTTCTATTAACTTTTTGTATTTGGTGTTGCAAAGGTTAAATTTTAAAGCCAGCCTGGAATGTATGTTAGTTTTCTTGTATTTTTTTCTGGTTTCTAGGTAACCTATATATTTGGAAACCCAGGTTTTAATAATTTATTTGTTCGTAACATTTCTAAAAGTTTATCAGGATATGTGTTACTAAATAATTTTAATTAGATTGCCTGCTTCAGTTCTGCATGTTTTAAAACAATTTATTCTGCTTCTTATAGCAAAACCATTTCAAGAAGTGTTTTAGGATAATTCTCCCCTTCTCTTAAGATGAAGAATTTCATCCATAAGTCACAGTTTGTTTGCATCTGCTTTCCTTATTCAAGATAGGTGTTGTTTATTCACTTGTATATTGTTCTGTGTGTTCATCCTTGAATAAAGATTGCTCACTCCTACTTAATAGGCCTGGTAATATCCACAAAGATAGTGAAATATTTGGGAATATAGTTAACCAAAGAGCTGAAAGATCTATACAAGAACTACAAAACACTGCTCAAATAAATCAGAGATGATACAAATAAATGGAAAAACTTCATGCTCATGAGTTGGAAAAATCAATATTTTTAAAACGTCCTACTGCCCAAAGCAATTTACAGATTCAATGCTATTTCTATCAAACTACCAGCATCATTCTTTACAGAATTAGAAAAGAGCATTTTAAAATTCTTTTAAAAAAGAGCCCAAATAGCCAAAGCAATGCTAAGCAAAAAGAACAAAACCAGAGGCATCACGTTACCCAACTTCAAACTATACTGTAAAGCCACAGTAACTAAAAAAGGTTGGTACTGGTATAAAGCCATATACCTACAACCATCCGAGCTTCAACAAGTCCAGCAAAAACAGGCAATGGAAAAAGGAATCTTTATTTAACAAATGATGCTGGGATAACTGGTTAGCCATATGCAGAAGATTGAAGCTGTACCCCTACGTTTCACCAAAACAAAAATTAACTCAAAATAGATTAAATATTTCTCAAACTATAAAAATTCAGGAAGACAACCTAGGAAATATTCTCAACATAGGCCATGGTGAAAATTTTCTGGCTAAGTCTCCAAAAGCAATTGCAACGAAAACAAAAATAGACAAGTAGGAACTAATTAAACTAAAGAGTTTCTGCATAGGAAAAGAAAATATCAACAAAGTAAACAGACAACCTATAGAAGTGGGGGAGATATTTGCAAACTATGGATCTGACAAAGGCCTAATACCCAGAATATGTAGGGAACTTAAACAAATAAACAAGCAAAAGCCAAATAACCCCTATGAAAAAAACGGGCAAAGAACATGAACAGACACTATTCAAAAGAATACATGCAAGTGGCCAACAAATAAATACAAGTGATGAAAAAATGCTCATCATGATTAATCATCAG
Organism: Macaca nemestrina; assembly: GCF_043159975.1. Lineage (NCBI taxonomy): Eukaryota > Metazoa > Chordata > Mammalia > Primates > Cercopithecidae > Macaca > Macaca nemestrina. The sequence goes on along the minus strand of NC_092128.1, from coordinate 58,875,822 downwards.
AGAAATGGAAATCATAACCACAGTGAGATACCATCTCACATCAGTTGGAATGGCTATTACTAAAAAGTCAAAAAACAACAGATGTGGCAAAAAGAGAATGCTTATACACAGTTGAAGGAATATGGATTAGTCCAGCTGCTGTGGAAAACACTCTGGAGATTTCTCAAAGAACTTAAAACAGAGCTACCATTTGATCCAGCAATCCCATCACTGGGTATACACCCAAAAGAAAATTAATCATTCTACCAGAAAAACACAGGCACTCGTATGTTCATTGTTACACTATTCACAATAGCAAAGACAGGGAATCAACCCAGGTGCCCATCAACAGTAGACTGGATAAAGGATATGTGGTACATATACACAATGGAACACTACACATGCATTAAAAATGAATGAAATCATGTTTTTGCAGCAACATGGATGGAGCTGGAGGTCATAATCCTAAACAAATTGATGCAGAAATAGAAAAACAAATACTTCATGTCCCTACTTGTAAGTGGGAGCTGAAAACATGGACATAAGTATGGGAACAACTAGACACTGTGGACTACTAGAGGGTAGAGAGAATGGTGAGTGGGTTAAAAACACTAGCTATTGGGTACTATGTTCACTACCTGGATGATAGGATCCATACTCCAAACCTTAGCGTCACATAATATTCCCATGTCACAAATCTACACGTGTACTCCCTGTAACTAAAAGTTGAAATGAAAAAAAAAAAGGGATATAGGCTTCTGTAGGTATCTCTCACTGCCTACTTAAGTGTTGACAGAAGCCTCCTTGTATTCTTAAAGCAGAAGGCAGATTAATGCATGTAACTTTCTGAACAATTTCTAGCTTTAAGTATGCTTGACTATAGTGAAAAGGAATCCTAATCTGTTGCCAGCTTCTGTCTTCTAGGATGATACTTTATTTCTGGATCATTCAGATTGTTGTCTTTAAATTTCTTCCCCCCACCCCCCGAAACAGTATTTGAGAATCTTATATACCTCACAAGCATTGCTTATAAGTACTGTCCTTGCCTACAGTTGATATCACATTGCAAGTTTCCATGTAACATTTTTCCCAACCCCTCTTTATTCATATTGTTTTACAAGGAACCACATTTTCTGTGTGTTTGATGGTTAACAGAGGGTAGTAAATCTAAGGAGGCAATGTTCCTAGCTACCACTAAAATTAAATTATGTTTCAGCAAATGGGTAGCTGTTTGAATTTGTGATTGGCAAAATCCCTAAATCTCTATATTAGGGATGGGTAGTGGGTCAAAAATGCAGCCTTGTTCAGCCTTCTTCCTCCCAAGTGCTGCTCACATTTGAGGGGCAAGATATGCAAAGGCCTCCAATTATTTGTCAGTCCAGCCAGTTCCCATAGAAACAGCATCCAGACTTTGAGAAGTTGTTTTCCTTCTTTTCAAGTATTGTTCTAACTCAGTAACTTTTCATCTTCCTTCATTTCAATGAGAGGATGTGATGGGGTGGCTTACGTGATGTTTAAAGTGACCATTTTTATTATCAAGGCAGACAGCATCTGCATTGACTTTGTACAAAAATGGCACTTTAGGGCTTAAATTACTAATATGTGAAATGGTTATATTACTCTCCCTCCCAAATTAAAGATCACTGGCTATTAATTGTTCTCAATATTCAGAGTGGCTGACAGCTAGAGCAGCAGTCCAAGAGTGAGAAAGAAGGTCATTGCTTGGCTTCTTGGATTTAAAGGAGGAGTTAGAGATAAGTAGCATTGGGTGCCCAGAAAGTCATGGTCCCCTTCAGGCTCCTTGAGTACATTTGTGTGCATACATACGAACACAAGACAAACATCATCACTCTAACACTGAGAAAATAACAGGATTCATCTCCTTTATTCATAAAATTTGAAAGTTAAAATGTATTTAACAGTTTGATAACTAAAAGATCATAAAAGATCAGCTTCAAAATCACAATGAAATAACTGATTTTCTTTTTTCTGAGAGTTGATTATGTTAAGTATCTGTGGGTCCCTCAGATTAATCCTTTAAAATGGATACTTTTACCAATTTAGTGTATATTGTATGAATTTTGATGCATTTAAGCATATGACATGGAAGTCTGTTTTGGCAGATTAACCTTATAATAATAGCAATGCTTTCATAGGAGGAAGTGTGAAGGTAGGGAGTCTAGGCCCCTTCTATCTTTTTGCTCCACCATCTTTAAAGGAAAGCTTTTATCTTCATGTTTGTCAAATAGCAGCAAGATGGCTTCTCTTTCATCAGCTGTGCTATAGGCTGGAGAAACAGAAAGAGACAAAGGGTTGTCTATATTAGAAAAGCAAAGACATTCTAAGAAGCCCCTAATGGGTCCATACCTAGTCTCACTGCCTATGCTTATATTATTACATGAGCACGCCTGGTGCCAGGGAGTCTCAGTAGGTGAATATTTTATCTGGTATAAAATTTGAGCAGAAAGGAGCTCTGTCACTAAGAAGGAAGTAGAGAATAGCTTTGGGGTAGGAAATTAGTACTGTCTAAAGATTCATTGGTCTCAGAATGCTATATAACCACAGTCAGTATTTCTAGGCATTTTCAGCATAAAGTTGACTGTAGATACCTATTCAATTTTGCTATTTTGGAGGGTTTTCTTTTTTTATGGATAGCTGTTGCAACAAACATTTTTATGTACTTTATTCTTTTCATCATATGAGTGAGAAGGAGGTCATTCTAGGCCATTAATAACTTTTGTGTACTAGAATATTCTTTCTTACATGCTTCATTTAAATGGTGGCTTTACAGTCCATGTTATGACCAATACTAATCTCTTTTGGACAACACTTAAATTCTAAGTTGCAGCACGTATGCCCAAAATCTAAGAATGTTTTGAGTGAATTACCTGTATCAGTTTCAAATGACTTTTTTTTATTTTTTTTTTCCCTGCCTCAGTCTGCCAAGTAGCTGGGACTACAGGCATGTGCCACCATGCCTGGCTAATTTTTGTATTTTTATAGAGACAGGGTATCACCTTGTTGGCTAGGCTGGTCTTGAACTCCTGACCTCAGGTGATCGGCCCACCTCGGCCTCCCAAAGAGCTGGGATTACATACAGGTGTGAGCCACTGTACCCTGCCCCTTTTCCTACCATTTTGAAGTGCTCCTTTATCATACACTGAATTTCCATTTATACATTAGTCAGTTCTATTTGTCTATTTATATACCAATACTACCATTGCCATAGCTTTATAGGATAATTTGATAACCAAGAAGACAATTCTACCTACGTTGTCCCTCTCTTTAAAAAAGAATCGTAGTGATTGTATATATTCTCTTGTGATGGATTTTATTTATTTATTTATTTATTTATTTATTTATTTATTTTTTAATTTTTTTATTATACTTTAAGTTCTAGGGTACATGTGGATAACGTGCAGGAAACAACAGGTGCTGGAGAGGATGTGGAGAAATAGGAACACTTTTACACTGTTGGTGGGATTGTAAACTAGTTCAACCATTATGAAAAACAGTATGGCGATTCCTCAAGGATCTAGAACTAGAAGTACCATATGACCCAGCCATCCCATTACTGGGTCTATACCCAAAGGATTATAAATCATGCTGCTATAAAGACACATGCACACGTATGTTTACTGCAGCACTATTCACAATAGCAAAGACTTGGAATCAACCCAAATGTCCATCAGTGACAGACTGGATTAAGAAAATGTGGCACATATACACCATGGAATACTATGCAGCCATCAAAAAGGATGAGTTTGTGTCCTTTGTAGGGACATGGATGCAGCTGGAAACCATCATTCTCAGCAAACTATCGCAAGAACAGAAAACCAAACACCGCATGTTCTCACTCATAGGTGGGAACTGAACAATGAGATCATTTGGACTCGGGAAGGGGAACATCACACACCGGGGCCTATCACGGGGAGGGGGGACGGGGGAGGGATTGCATTGGGAGTTATACCTGATGTAAATGACGAGTTGATGGGTGCTGACGAGTTGCTGGGTGCAGCACGCCAACATGGCACAGGTATGCATATGTATCAAATGACTTTTTTTTAATGCCCACATGCTGACAATAGAACACTGAATCTCTAAGCTAACTGTAAAGAAGCTGTTTTTGAATATCTCTCCTAGCCTTAACATCTAAAATTCAGTATTCGATAGATGACTTTTAAGATCTTAAAATTGTTACATCTTGAATATTTTACACACAAAAATATTTATTATATTCTATATTCCACTAAAATGCAAATCCTAGGTTCTCTACATTTCTCAAAATCAGTCTTAATATTGATAATTAAGATGGTGAGATTTTTCAATGACATTTAGGTTATTGAAAAGAGGAAGAAAAAGAGCAGGAAAAGAGACGAGAAAGTAAAAATAGGGTATCTGTTCTAATGTTCTCTTTAAGTGATACTCTTATGTGAACACAGTACAATTTCCTGAATGCAAATCTAATAGTAATTCATATGTAATTTGTTATTACAGATTTACATCCAATTTCAAATCCTCTGTGAATTCAATTAGAATTAATTCTATCTCATCTTACATATCTTATTGAATACATTTTTCAAATATAATTTTGATTCTGTTGATTTGAGATGATTTGTGTTTCATAAACATTTGCATGCAAGTATGATATATGACAGGGTGTCACATATATCACGTGATACATGAAGTTTAGATAAAATAAGATATTCTCTAATTATGAAAGAAAACATGTAGAATATTGCATATAAAGTCCTTACCTTATTTGCTTACAGCTACAGCATTGAAGAGAAAAGCATACAGAGATTCAATCAAGAAAATAACCAAATAGACATTTAAAACAAAGAAACCCTGCAAAAGACAATGTGCTCCATATGATACACACACATACGGATAAATGTATATTTTAGTTATATGATATATAGGCATATAAATATATGAAGGTATTCTAAAGAACATAATTGGCAACATTAAACCCTAAGTAACTGTTTTCTCTCATAATGTCCCTTCAAATCTGCTCTGTAGGGTGATACTCCTCCCCCTAGGTAAAATCTTGGTCAGTTCTCCATAGCTATAATAAGTAATAACATCTTCCTGGTACTGTAGTCACTTAAACTACTCCAGTTTTGAAACTGATAGGTATAGCCAGAGCAGAATAAAAACTCCAACTTTCACTCACAATTAAGGCCTCTGCACTTGCCTAATCTGCCATGCTACAGAAGGCTGACCTACAGTATGAAAGTAGGGTCTAGACAGATACTTTTCTATTTTCTCAATATATCATTCTTCACCTCCTCAGTTGTTAACTTACATGGTTTATGATGACACCAGGGTTCAAGATGGTGAAGGGAAGAGATGTGGGGGCACAAGAAAGCACATTCGTGCTGGTGCTTTGTGAGCCGCCGTTGTTGCTGCCTGGGTTTGGCAGGGGTCAAAGTTAATACTGGATCTTCTTTGCCTTGCAGAGTGTTTCAGTTCCTTCAGCATTCTTCAGACCATCCATTCCTCTCGCTATTCTTTGCTAGGGATCCCTTCCTTGCCTGCATTTCACTGATGTGGGTCTCAGCAGTCTATCTCTCCATAGACTCTATCTGTTGGGATTCTACTCTCTTTTAGGGGCCCTGTAGGAAAAAGTCAATTTAGGATGACTCCAGGCCAGCTTTCAATCACATTTGTGTGGTCCATGCCTTCTCTATGTATCTTTGGTTCACGTTCCATTGTAATTTACTCCTCAAAATGAAGCCGTCTATGCTATTGTCACAAGTGCTCTTCTTCCGGTGGAGACAGATGTGTTTTAATTAATAAAATCAAAATTAAAAGTATCACTAATTAATAGTTTTTTAATCTTGTAATCATGGAAACAAAACATTAAAAACGATCAAAAACTATCATGTGTGGTGGACACACTTATTGATGTTAAAAACACTGGGGATCATCAAAATAGGCAAATAACTTCCTTTTACAAATAAAAAGCAAAATAGGCAAATAACTTCCTTTTACAAATACAAATCAATTTAGTAAAAGTTGTTACTGGCCACGGGCAGACCAAAGGCTTTTATGATGCACTCAAAAGAGGCTGGGGTCTGGAGTCAAACCCAACGAGGTTTGAACCTTCTCTCTGCTATGTATTAGTTATAAGAAGTTGGTCAAATTGAACAAATTATGTAATCTCAGTTTCTTCTGTGAAATGGGGATAATATTATATATGACTATTTTCTTGTTTTGATGATCAAATAAAATGTAACACATATGGCATCTGTTGCACAAAAGCTTCTAAATAATTATTATTTGCACTGTTCAATACTGGTCAAATTATTTTTTTATAATAATTGTGGCCTCTTCCAATATACATGCATATTTTTCAAGTTATTGAATTATTACTATGCAATAGTTACCAAGTATATATATGATGCATTATTAAAATGAGAACCTTTGTTTTGTTATGCTATCCAAAACAGACTTTATGCCTTTTTTTTTTTTAGATAAAGCAAATAAACCAGTAAAAACAGGCTGCTATTTCTATTGAATTTATATATTTGGGGTTAGTAAACGAAGTAGAGAAGCTCTGGCTTTTCATGAAATAGGGCGAGATGGACCATTACAGAAAAGTCTGCCACGTCCAATGTCTTGCTGGGAGAAAACTCTAAGAATTCAGACACATAGTCACAAAGCTTTTTATGTTGCAAATCCTGTTTATTTAGATATTTACAACTCCTCATTATCTTTGAACAAGTTATCCATACTTGTAGCCAAGCAATAGTTAAGCTATTGCTAAACAGAGTCCCCAGAATTGCATCTGTAGCTACTGGATTCACCCAAAGGGAGGATACTAGTATTGTTCCCACATAGATAGTGTCACTATTTCCTTCATTGTTTATAACCCCCATATACATATATATATGTGTGTGTACATATATATGCATTTATTTCAAAATTCTCTCTGTAATGAATGCTTTGATTTTTCCATGTGGGATGAGCTTTTGTCATCTGATTGTCTACTCCAACACAAATCCAAAACAGCACAGCAAAGATCTACTATAAAATATCTAGAACACAGCTCTAGATAATCTCTCTAATATCTAGAATTCCAAGATATGTTATCTTTATTAATGGGATCTATTTAAGATTGCTCTTTTCTAGATCAGTATTATTACTATCTATGTCCACTGTATACAGACAATGTATATTTTTCCTTCGAAAACATGAAAAGGGAATTGTGGTTTATTGAAAGTATTAGTATGAACTCATTAATTTAATATGTTTAAATGTACTTAATATATTACATATACATACATTCAAATATTTCTTCTTACATTTCTTAGTTCTGTCTACTGAAAGAGACTAGAAACAATGGCCAATAGCAATCTCAAGTCAAATACCCAGATCTTGGTTTCTAAATATAATTTGTCACTAGAAAGAACCAAGGCTCCTTGAAGGAAAGGCAGATTCCAGAGCTGGGGAAGAGAAATAACAAAATAATATGGAACATCTTGTACATTAGAAAACAAGGAAGTACTTAAAGAATAAGAGGGGTGGCTGGGTGTGGCGGTTCACGCCTGTAATCCCAGCACTTTGGGAAGCCGAGGCAGTGGATCATTTGAGGTCAGGAGACCGAGACCAGCCTGATCAACCTGGTGAAACCCTGTCTCTACTAAAAATAATGAATGTCTCAAACATAATTCTACTTCTATAACTTAAAAAGAAATAATGAATTCAACGAATTAGTAACTGGCTCTCAATGCCAATATATTTAAAAGTAGGCTGAAAATATATCATAAGGTATACTATATGAAAAGTTGAATTTAAAATTGTATGTCAATAATTACTCAATCTTTACACAATATTTCCATGAGCTTAGTTCACATTAAATATGAACTATCGTATTTAATATTTTATTGTTTTACATTAAATGATGGTAATATTCTAATGGCTATTGGCTTTTAACTAGAACAGATATATCATGGAAACTTCTGAAGATAAATTCTATCTTATGTTAAATCATAATAACAAAAATATATTATATTCACTTATTTAAAAATGATTTGTTGAGTAACTGCTACTAATACTACATACTACATAGTAATAGCACTCTGTAGTACTTTTAATATGTTGGACCACATGTGCCCAGAGATGAATTAATAATGTCTCTCTCCTAAAGAACCTCACCAGTGATAAAAGCAGACATGTAAATCAGTAATTGCAAAGCAATGTGTCAAATGCACAAGACAATGGCAGCTTAAAAACTGAACAATTCAGTGGGTCATAGGCAGGAGACAGTGAGAAGCGGCCTCCTAAAGGAGAAGATGCTTGAAGGGGACTTTCAAAGATGAGTTCGTTATCAGGAAAGAAAGAATGCATGAGAAGAATATTAAACAATGAAAACAGCATACGCAAAGTCACAAATGCATGGATTAGCTCAATATATGGTGGGAATGGGTTAGGAAAGTTTTAAATTTTAAGTGGGAACCAAATTGTGGAGGCCCTTATGAACTAACCTAAGTAGTAGTATAATTGAATGCATAAAATAATCAAAGTGAAAATTACCTACTCTCTGGCAAGCCAACTTCCCACTTCAGGACATAGAGTAGGTAATGTTCACTTTCATTCTTGTATGCATGAAAAGAAGTTCATTTCTCCTGGGCCTGAAAAGTCTTTCCCCCAGATTTTTGTATGACTGGATACTATTCATTATTCAAGTCCTGGCCTAAAACACTTCCTAAGAGAAGCCCTCCCTTACCATCCAGCTAAAGTAGCACCATACTATCATATCCACCTGTTAACTTTCCATTTCCTTTGTTTGTAAAGCTTTCAATACAGAAACATACAATAAATACCAATTTTACAGCTTTATGTAACATACACAAACATCTCCTTGATCCTTGCAAATTAGACAGAACATCGTGGAAATTGCTAAGCAACGTTTGGTGTGGTGCAGACTCTAGGGATTTGCTGGCTGGCAACATTCCCTTCATCCTGTAATGAACATATTTTGTTCAGTAGTAGCCATGTGAGTATGACTAAAGCAAAGAGACCCATTCAGAGATATTTGCATTTTCTTATCTCAGAAAGAAAACTTCAGTGCAAAATTATCAGATAGCATGATAAAACATAGTGAAACATTTTGGGGAGACTGGAAAAGATGTTTCTAGCCCTCTAAATCATACCTCATATGCAAATCTTTCTGCTTTTCAAGAGAGACCTACATTTGTCTCCAGAGAAGAGGATTGGGAAATAAATCTTATTATTAGTCCTAGGAAAATGTAAACTTCTTTTATTTAGCTTTTCCTGATGAAATGTAAACTTTAGGGAATTTTCATATATAAACCATTATCCTTTAAAATATGTGGGGGCTTACAAATGCAATATATCTGTTGTTCCTTTGGTCTGTAAAATATTTCAATAAATTATTGAACTCTTGAAGCCATGAAATCAAACAAACTCAATGTATGGTGTCTTTTACTTCTTCAATTTTCATTTTAAAATTCTTGAACACCTATTGTTAACAAATGAAGGACACATTTCCTTATTTCCTTATTATCCTTATCAAAATATTGTTGACAATAGAAAAAAAAATTGTGGCCTATAGTAGGAAGCATAGTCATTAGCACTATGTCCTGGAAATTTTAAAACTTTATTAAAATGCCTAATCTCTACACTATAAAATATATGCAAACAATAAACTAGATTAGTATATGCAAACAATTTAAGGTTGAAACTAGATAGGATTTATAGAACATATATAGCTATTAACTGATCAATATCTTAATGAAAATTAACTGGACATAAAAATATTCACAATCGTCCTTAAAGAACATGAACTAGGCTTGGCACGGTGGCTCACGCCTGTAATCCCAGCACTTTGGGAAGCCGAGGCAGGTGGATTATCTGAGGTCAGGAGTTCAAGACCAGCCTGACCAACCCCATCTCTACTAAAAACAACAAAAATAGAAAAAAAAAATTAGCTGGGCACGGTGGTGGACCAGTAATCACCGGAGCACCGTAATCCCAGCTACTCAGGTGGCTGAGGCAGAAGAATTGCTTGAACCCAGGAGGTAGAGGTTGCAGTGAGCCGAGATTGTGCCGCTGCACTCCAGCCTGGGTGTGAAAGAGTGAGACTCCGTACCCCCCCACCAAAAAAAAAAAAAAAAAGAATATGAGCTACATTGTATCATATATTTATGTAAAATTTTGAATTGTATATGTATTTATTCACAGCATACTTTTATTTACCAACGTACATTGTACATTATACAAATCTTGATTACATTTACATTATACATTTATAATATTAAAATTTTGCAACTAGTCTTCAAATATCTGACAGCTTTTGAGTCAGTGAATTATTTAAGAAAAAACTCAGAAGAGTTTTGAAAAAGGAGCAGGTGTGATTCTACAAATTCGATATGAGGCACCAGCAGGAGAAGTCAATTGGATAAACACATGAAATAGTAGGAGTGCTTGTGAGGGGGAAGTAACAGGTCTATTGTGTGCAGTGCTGGACAGGCTGCATATGGAGAATGTGTTAAAAGAGCATTTGCAAACATAAGCATTACTCGAAGATATTAAACAGAATGATGGAAGCCTGGCCTTTGATTATTCATTGCTGACATATGCATTGCAGTGATGGCATTAATGCCTAATTATTAAGCTAACATGAATTGACAATGAACAAGTCATGCTTTATAAATAAAAATGTATGTTGTTTGATTTGACTCATTCTTTGTGAACCTATGTGAGCTTCATATTCTTTCTCTCGATGTCCTATTTTTTTGATCTATAGTTTGTGAGGTTCACCTTTTTCCTCTTTAGAAAATGGTGATAGCTTCGCTTTTCAACTGACTCCCCTAATGTCCACTTTTCTTCAGAGATTACAGACAATGGTTTTCCAAACCTCCTGATTCTTTTATTGCCTTAGTATCTAATTGAGAGCAGTTGAAAGATTAAAATCCTCTAAAGCAATTAAATTATTTCTAATTATCCCATGACCTGTTTTAAGCTACAATTTTCTCTCAGAGAAACTTACCCTCCATTTTTCTTTTAAAATTACTCCCCATGATAGAGAAAGTAGGAGACAATTGTCTCAAAACTTTACCAACTTCCCAGATAGCAATCTGCTTGTTCCTCTTGATCTATTAAAATACCATTAAAATTTTGGGGTTTACTTTGTTGGTGTCAGTTGATTTTGTGCTTACTATAATAGATTCATTTGACCCTTTCATATTCACTGATATCTACATGTGCAGTTTTTTTTCCTACTACTGTAGTTTCTCTTATTCATTCAACCTCAGTGAGGAATACAAACATGAGTCATGCTCTCAAAGAAGCCTAGAAGTGAGGCTGAGATATGTCAACAGTGTTGTAATACAAGCCAGGAAGAAACGTGATAAAAGGTTCAGGTAGCATGTACTAAGAGTTCAGTAGATAATGTTACTGTAGGTGATTATGTATAAATTAAAAAAAAAGTTCTATAAGGGCTTTATTTAAGCTGGACTTCCAAAGAATCCCCTATCCAAGAAAATGGTTGGGCCTTAATAGGTCTATAAATTACGTGAAATTACATGTAATATTTGGAAAATGTGTATGTGTGTGCAATACATGTAATACTATATATATACACACACACAAAATACTGTGTATATATGTGTGTGATACAATGTATATATTGTGGTAGAGAGAAAAGGGCAGAATAAGACCCCTAGTATTCATCAAATTCTGAAAGACATCCACACAGAGCGGCGTTTGGAGAGTTCTGCAAAAGTATTAAAACAGTATGATTAGAATTACATTCTCATTGCTTCCTAGTGCTCATCAGCACTTTTGCTTCTCAACAATCTAAGCAAGCATGATGAATTTGTCGTTGAATTTCTTGAAACATGCTTTTCCAGAAACTAGAAAACACATCTGATTGTTCCTTACTATTTTGCAGTAAAATATGTTCATTTCCTTCCCAAAACCTTTTCTTCACCTACAAGTTCACTGATAAAAATTAAACCCATAATATTATTCCTTTGTTTCCTTTCACTTTCTTGAAATTGAAACTGTTGTCATTTTAAATCAATAATACAATTATTTTAAAAATAAGAGGCAGAATTAGAATATGGGCACTAGATATCATACTAAAATAACAGAATACTTAACATTTATTTTTTAAAATTGTATGGGGATTGATGGGAAACTGAATTCATATACTGAGAAGAGCTACAGAGAATAAAAAGAATACATTAATATGTGCATTTAGAAAGCAGAGGGAATAGTAACATAAAAAAGTAGTTTAAAACATAAAAGTAAGAGATAAGTAGTGTTTCATAGAGTTTTCCATAAGGATAAGTGCATGAAAAATGGCAAGATTGTTTTAAAAGATTTAGAATTCACAAACTAGAAAGTGACAGAAATTAAACTACTCACTAACATTTAAAAGCGGGGGGTGGGGGGGGATAGATCCAGCTACTTGATGGCATTAAATCAAAGTACTTGAATTTTTGAAGTCTATTTAAAAATCTAGTAAGGAATGCCTACAATTACAAAAGGTATGAGATTGTCTTTTTGAGTTTAGTAGAATATAAACTGATGATAAAAGACTGACAGGCACCAAATAAGTAGAGTGCAAAACAACAACAAAAAAAAAGAAAGATAAATTCACGTAATTATATTCAAGCAGTATCACTGCATAAGATTGCATAAGAAAGAATATATTTCCAAATCCCAAACAATACGATCCTGTTGTATTATAAGCATATATTGAATACAATAACAAAAGTATCAAGGGTTCTTATTAAAGTACCCGTTATCATGTACGTAAAATATTGCAAAACTTTAAAGTCACAGAACAAAACATTATTTTTTTTCCTGTTATCTTTTTTGAGATGATCAAATTTCTTCACACTTTGTGAACTGCAGAGTTAAGATGGAGCAATGATTTGAACTATTTGCAACTGCGGTTCCTTCGCCACTCTTTATATATTGTTTGGGCCATGAATCTATGCAAAGAGATGCTTTACAAGAACGTGTCACATCATTCAGGACTTTCTAACAACCAAAATGATCTAATATGCTTAGATTTAAGTGGTCAGATTTTGCCTCTTCCTTCCTTTCCTCTCAATGTTCCCAGATCATTTGCAGAGAGATAGGTAACTAATTGACAGTGTTGTTTGAGAGTAAATTCCTGAGTTACATAGAAGTTGGACCAATTATTCCCTCATAAAACTAAAACAAGTTCTAAAATAGTTGTATGAAATGCAGAAGCACAATCAATGAACATTATTCTTGACTGAAATGAAACAGCCCTGGTGCTTTCATGCAAACTTAACTGCTATAAACCTAAAAGATGCAATCACCAAAAGATGTGAAGTCTTGAGATAAAGATTAGCACTATAAATGTCATTTGATATCAGATAAAATACACATTTCTGTACATGTGATTTGAAGAGTCCAAGCCCCTAAAACTTCTCACTAACCCCAAGATGCCTGAATTTCTCAACATTACATTTTCACATTGTAATGCAGTTTTCTTTCCTGGTCTTTCCTCTTTTCTCTGCCTAGTAAAGGATGTTATAACATTGCAGTTCAATGTTTTTCCTCTTCTTCTATTTTCCACTCTGCTGGTTATGGCCAACGAGTCAAGGTTGAAAGTGTCCCCATATATATATCTCTGCAGCTCGAACTCTCCAGAACTTGGGCTTGTATTTCCAGTTACTGGACTTAAGCTGGACACACTCACAGTGTCCCTGGACTGGGCCAGGAATGCTGAAAACCACTGCACAAACATGAAAAATCATTCTGTAATTTAGACAAAGTTTGGAGAGAGAGTCACATTTTATCATAGTATAAATACAAACCTGCAAAAGAGCAGAATCCAGGACTGGGCCAGGAAAGCTGGAAACCACTGAATAAACAGGAAAAATCATTCTGCAATTTAGGCAAAGTTTGGAAAGAGAGTCACATTTTATAATAGTACAAATACAAACCTACAAAAGAGTAGAATTTAAAATCCACATGAATTTGCAGATGAAAACTAGAGACAAAATAAAGCTGCTTTTGTGGGGTTGAGTATGTCATTGTTAGAGACAGTGGCAGAGAAGTCTAAGAAACTCCATACTGTGCTAAATAAATCCACCTTTTAAGTGTGGATTCATTTTTTTTTTTTTGTGGGCTTTTGTTTTATTTTACATTCAAGGGGTATAATTGCAGATTGGGTTAACATTTTTGTGTGAATACTGAAACAGTTGTGAAAATAAGTTTATTAATAGGAATGATCACAGACGAACTATGAAATAGATCGAGTTTGTGTCTCACCATGTCATCACTATCTCTCAAGTCTGCATAGACCCAGTGTTTATGCAGAGCTGTCCCCAGCTCTTGAAGACACTGGTTTCTTAACCTCAGTTTCATGGATAAGTATATTTTGTCTTTTCTTCATTGATATGTGCCCTCCTGCATTCTGTTATTGTAAGACATTACTATGAGTGTAAAGAGATAATCGTTTAATACTATCAGTAAGAATTCATATATATATTTTTATAGAAAGAAAATATGTGTATATATATATATATATTCTTTCTTTTTTTCTTTTTTTTTCTTTTTTTTAGACAGAGTCTCCCTTTGTCACCAGGCTGGATTGCAGTGGTGAGATCTCAGCTCACCACAACCTCTGCCTCCCAGGTTCAAGCGATTCTCCTGCCTTAACCAAGAATTCATATTAAAGCAGTGGTCATTTAATGAAATTTTGGACACCCTCACTTTAGACACATCTGCTATCAGGCAAAATTCTACTGAGCTTTTACACTGTGTCAGACAATGTGCCAGACACTAAGAATGCAAATAAAACATAGAACCTGGAAAGTTGTGTTTCTGCAAAGGATACATGGAGACATAAATAAAAGCTGTGTTGGTAACAGAAATGAGAATCATAAAATGCTTCCAAGAAAGAAAGTGGGCCCAGAGGTATTTCTTTGAGGGTGAGCAGGCAGGGAAAGGGTTGCATTTCGGGCAAACACAAACCATGAAATGGCCTAGTGAGCCAAGGAAAGTAAGGTGTTCAACTCTGGAAGAAGTAAAGGGTTGAAAGGAGAAGTGAAGACACAGGCCTGAGCCTTAGGTAGGACACCTGGGTCAGCTGTCCCAGTCCCCAGACATGGTGGGAGATTGGCTCAAGCCACTGTACCTTACTGTCCTTATCTGAACATCATTACATTTCAATGTTGAAATTCCTGTTTTAATTATATTCCAAGGAACCTAGAATAGATGGCATAAAGGGGCCTCCTTTCATTTGTGTTAATCTTGGAGAACCCACATTAGCTTTGTTGCCCTGGATTCCAGTCTCAGAGTACATGCAGAAATATGGCTGAACAGTTAAAAAGTGTGGGAAGGAGGATCCAAGGAGGATAAGGAGTTTGGACTTTGCTGTGTATTTATTGGGCGGCACTGGGCGGTTTTAAACACAGAAAAAAGGAGAGGTTTCAGAAAGGTCTCTTGCATCACAATAGAGATTTTTGAGATAAAAGGTAGAAAGAAAAACAAACACAATAATCGTGGAGTACTGATATTGACAGACTGGACTCAGAAACAGTGTGGATAAGACACTGTATGCCCTACAGTACTGTAGTCAGCAAAATAATGGTCCCTCTAAAAAAGGTACCACAACTCTACCTCCTATTGGTAGTGTGATTTGCGGCAATTTAAAAGCCCTGATCCTCAGTTTCCTCATTTGTAAAAGAAAAAAAAAAAAAAAACAAAGAAAGAATAGTAATGTCTTAAGTCAGGATCCCCAGGATCAAACTCTGAGATGAAGATTGTTTCTGCAAGTGATTTATTATAGAAATGCTATCGGGAAAAACTAATCATGTACCACAGTAAGCAAGATAGGGAAGGAGGTTTCAGGCAAAATCCTAACATCAATATAATTCTACAGGGGAGTCTCAGAGTGTAAATTACACCTCAGGTTTTCTTGCTACTAGAGGCAAGAGGGCTGGTCTTTTATACTCTATAGGAAAGTCCTTGGCAAAGGGCATCTTGGGAAAGAAGTAAACTTGCAGGTGGTTTTGTCTGGCTCTCTGAGTCAGTAGACAAAGTGGGTCTAGTAGTGTTTGGGCATTCCTCCAAAGAGAGTCTCGGGGAAGCCTGCAAGAAGCAAAAGAATGCAGAAGCTAGAGGAAGGATACTCAGTTCAACCAAAGGGATCCTAGGAGATTTGGGTGGAGACCATGTCTGCCACAAGCATCTATCCCATAGAACTCTTCTAAGAACTGAATGCATTCATATCTTTCTTTCTTTGGCTTTTAGGATTCCTAAACTATTTTTCTTCTGGAATAGTATGCAATATTTAGCGTTCTGCTCTACACTTGGAGTGCTTAGTGATGAAATAATTTTTTCTTGACATAGCATAAAATCCAAAAAGGGTAAATAAAGTGAATGTGAGGAATACCAAAATAGAGAGAAAAAATATAGTCTGATCCCAATTTCTGACTCCAAGGATAGTGCTTTCCTCAGGGTTCAACTTTTATCAATCAAGATCCAGTCAAAGCGTGTTAACTATTAGGAGAGGAAAAAAGCCCACTAAAGAACACAGCAATAGTGATTGTTGGGAATAGTCACTATCTGTCAGGCTACAGGAGAGTACCCAAAGAGAGAATAACTAAGAAGAACTTCCCCCTACCCACCCGCCACCCTACTAAGCCTGAGAGTAGGACCTCATTGGAAATAATATGGCTGTGGTCCACTTAATGATCCAGAAATTTAAGGTGTCACACACTGGGCTGCTGAGGAAACCATCAGCTGTGTTTTCAGTAAAACTTGCTAGGAAGCCATTCCACTGACATGCCAGCAGCACTCCATAGAAAGACACACACTAGGGAACTGGCCAAATTTACTGAAGATTATGTAACATGGCCTTCCTGCTCACCACTGGTCAGAAAGTCACTCACTGGCCACCACACCGTAGGAGCAAGCAGGAAAGCACTGGAACCAAGAAAAGGAGCCCCTTTCTTTCTGCAGTGTTTCCTTAGCACCTTCTATTGACAAACCTAAACATTGTGCCAACTGACCATAAAGACGTTTACAGATTTCAACTCTAATGTCACAATTTAGGGCAAAGAAGGGTGGCTGTGAAGTTGAAGAGTGCTAAATTAACTGGCACACACCCCAGTGACACTTCTGGGATTTGGGGGATGGGAGAAGCATGCTGTTATGCCCAAATCCTGCTCCATTTGTTTACTTTTTTCCTAATTGCCCCCTGAAAGAAAGCGCAGGCCCAATCTTTTGGGACACTACATACTGAGAGCTGGTATGACACATGGTAAGTGAACAGAGAGTTCAATTCACTAACTGAGACAAAGTCTAGAGCTGAACCACTTGGGTCTGAATGTTACCTTCACCATTAACTAGATTTGTAGCCTTGCAAAAGTTCATCCTTGTATACCTCAGTTTCCTTACCTGTAAAAGGAGATACAGTACCTACTTTATCAAAATGTCAGGAGAAATGAAGTATTATGTGTAAAGCCTATAGAACAACATCTAGCATGTAGTTAGAACCTAATAAATATTAGTATCTTCCATGAATGGTAGCTTGTCATTTGGTTTTACAATATAAATATTCGGTTCTCATAATGAGTTTCTATTTAGAACTATGCCTCATAATGCTAACACTCAACTTCTCTGGGTGAGATTAGGCTTTGCTATCAAGTCTTGCCTACTCCTGGGCATTGCTTGCAGATCTGGCTTCAGATCCTGGCACTGCCCCTGGCTTACTGAATAAGCTTCACTAGTGCAGCCAACTTATGGAGGATCTGTTTTCTCAAGTGAAAAAAGACACAAGGTTAAACAAATCATCTTTAAGATCTCTTCCAGTTCTGACTACATTTGATCCCCCTCATCCCCAAGTAGTAAGTTATACCTAAGAGGGAAAGAGGAAGGGAATTACCATTTCGAACGCCTACTCACCTGTGCCAGGAGAGCACTGCTGTGCCTGCTTTCCCTGATTTCATTCTCATCACAGTCTTAACAGATTAGTATTTTTAAAGTCCATTTAACAACTAAGAAAGCTGAGGCTCAGGAAAGTCAGTTTACTCAAGATCACATTCTCAGTAAGCAGTAGAGTTTGGATTGAAACCTGGTGTTTCTGTTTGTGTCGACTCAACATTTTTAACTGTACTGTTTGCCTCCGACATCACCTTCATCTCAGACATTAAGAATCCTACCTGTTCAGTGCTTTTCATCCTCTGCCTTAAAGAGATAAGTGGGTGTGCAACTTTTTTTTTGTCTGAAACATATCATTTAAAAGTTAAGCAAATGAAATTCATTTACCAGTTACAGGAATTTAAAAAAAAAAATCACTGTTAATGTCTCACAGAAAATAGCTCTCCTGTGGAAATCAGCAGCCTCCCTGCATCCTTTTTTGCCCCTATCCTCCCCTCTCCTGGATGCAAACCTGGCGAAAAAAAGGGAACACTGGTTGGGGTCAGCGAGCTGAGTTCCAGCTCCGACTGTGCCATTTTCACTCTCGGGAGCCTTCTCCCCTTTCTCTGTGACTAAAGGAGTGTTGGGCCAGATCGTCTTAAGGTTTCTTCCCCAGGTACAAGCCGACTCTGGTGGCTTTCATGGGCAGGGGAGCGCCTCTGCCTTCTCTCGGCCGCAGGTCCCTAGTTAAATTGTCCATTTTCTCTGCGGAGGCTGCTCATTGCATCCGTTACCTCCACCCCTAGCCCTGTAGACCCTTTCTGTTTCCCCTGCTTGGGAAAAGCGAAGCCCCTTACCCTTGGATAGCCTTTCACTAGACTACCGCAACCCTCCGCGAAATTCCCCTACTGGCGGGACGCGCGGGAGGGGGCCTGCCCGGGGGAACGCGAGGCTGCTTCCCCTCTGCGCAATCAGGGTACGCAGCCTCCAGTTCTCTAACTTTCTCCTTCTCTAAGAGGGAATTTCGAGAACTTTGAGACAAATAAGTGACTGTATAGAGGAAGACATGAAACCTCTCTACACAGTGAACTCCCCCAGGCCACAAGTCTCCCAGGGCTCCCAGGCCTTCTCCCGCAATGCCCCGCCGGGTCCCCCGCCCCAGTTCCTTCTCACGGCAGGATCCCACGCCAGGAGGCTCGCAGAGCCCGAGATGTGGCACCAGGAGCGCCAAAGTCCAGGTCCCGCTAGTTCTGCTCCATAGGAGCCCAGGTCGGAGGAAGTCAGCGCGTCCTCCTCGCACAGCAGCCTGGCGCGCGGCTCGGCGGCACAGAGGCTGAAGAAAGGTCCGCACTGGCTCGAGGCCCTTCCTGCCGGCCTCCCCACGCCGGGCCTCGGCTCCCCTCCTTCCCGGCTCCCGCCTCCTCCCGTAGGCTGCCAGGCGGACCCAGCCTGCCTCTCTCTCTGCCTTCACTACCGGGTCAAGCTGCGGAGGGAGGGAGGGAGGCAGCGGCGAAGCCCTCCCTGGCTCCCCACCCGGCGCGCGCGCCCCTCCTCCCCTGCCTCCTCCCCTATGCCAGTACAGTACAACTAGTACACACACACGCACACGCACCCTGCCACTGCAGCTGCCATGGATATCAGCTAACAACACACACCCAGGCGCGCGCGCGCGCTCCCACTCGCACCACGCAGGAGTGGCCCCCGGCATCCCTACCCTCCTTCCCCACCCCCACCGCACCCGCTCACCAGCTCGGTTACTGCTAGCTCCCGCTGCCGCCGCCGCCGCCGCCGACGCCACCACCACCGCTTCCTCTGCTGCGGGGCCACAGCCTTGAGTGTCATTCAAGGGACAGCACAACCTCACCCAAGCTCTCCTACCTCTGCCCAGCCGTCCCTCTCATCCTCCCCCTTCCTCGTCCACACTCCATCCAAAGAAGAGGGAAAGCACCGAATAGAGGGGGGAGAAGGCAAAGTCTGCTGTTCTTCCCCCTGGGCCCCCTTGCTCCTCCATCCTCATTCTCTCACCACCAACCCCAACCCCAAGGAGCCCCAGGAACTGAGGCGACTCACCCCACTGCCATGTCCAAAAGCTTGAAAAAGAAAAGCCACTGGACTAGCAAAGTCCATGAGAGTGTCATTGGCAGGAACCCGGAGGGCCAGCTGGGCTTTGAACTGAAGGGGGGCGCCGAGAATGGACAGTTCCCCTACCTGGGGGAGGTGAAGCCCGGAAAGGTGGCCTATGAGAGCGGCAGCAAGTTGGTGTCGGAGGAGCTGCTGCTGGAGGTGAACGAGACCCCCGTGGCGGGGCTCACCATCAGGGACGTGCTGGCCGTGATCAAACACTGCAAGGACCCCCTCCGGCTCAAGTGTGTCAAGCAAGGTGAGCGCAGCGGCTTGCTCAGTGTTTTGCCGGGCGGTGGGACCGCTCGGGGCGCAGGGCAATGAAAGGGTGGGCGCGCATGTTGAAAGGGGTGTGTTGCGCGATGATGGGGTAGGGGCCAGAGGGGACCCGCAGTGCAAGTGAGTTTCGCCGGGGATTCCACTTGGGGGCTAAAGGGAGGGGAGGGGCAGGTTGCGGTGTGGCGTGCAACTTTGTTTGCTCAGTTAGACCCTCCCCTTTGGAAGGTGCTCGGCCTGGTCTGACCTCCTCAGAGATCCTGGGGCAAATTGAATGTGCGTCAGTGGCATCACCCTAAGTGGATGAAGAGCTTTTGGGGAATGAAGGAAGGAAAGAAAGAAACAAGGAAAGGGAGGAAGGGAGAGAAAGAAGGAAGGAGCAACTTTAGGGTGCAGCGGCATCACCAGCGGGTCTGGGAAGAGAGGGTGGTGGGGTGAGCGGAGAACTGCGTCCAGCGTTTCTGGGGCTGGGCTGGAGACGCCTGGGTTCCCAGCTGTCCCTTAGGGATCCGTGAGCCACTGCTGGCGAGGAAGGGAAGGGACAAATTGCTTTGGGCGATTTGACGGGTCTTCTGTAACTTTTCCCCTTCTTCGCTCCGCTGTCCCCCTCCCCCGCCCACGGTCTTGTCATGTGGGCATCGCGCGTCACGTGCGCACTGACTAACCCCTGCGCTCACCCCTAGCCAGCCCAGCGGAGGAGGCTCCGGAAGAAGGCGCGGTGCTAGGAGCGCGGTCTAGTGCTGGGCGGGGGTCGGAGGAGATGAATGGTTGTAGGCAGGACTTTACTCAGAGGTTGCCCTCATAGAGTGGAAGTTCTCTGTGGTTGGGCTCTCCTCTGGCTCCGATTTGGGGGGCGTGTTTTGGAGGAGGAGCTGGATGAAACCCTTGCTGGTTCCAGCCCAGGCTCCCTCAGCTCCAACCTGACTTTAAAGAACCTCGATTGGAGGCTGTGATGTAGATTTGGAGAGACTGGAATCATCCAGAACTCTCTGTCTTTGCTTGAAAGAAAATTATGGTGCAGAAGGAGAGAAGAGTGAGATAAAAGTTTGAATAGAGGACAACTTTAAGTAGAATAAAGTAGTAGCTTTTTTTTTTTTTTCCTCACTGCACAATTCATGTGCGGTATGTATGGATATTTGTGGCACAGGCATATCAGCCTAAGGGTTTGTTGTTGTTGTTGTCGTCGATGTTACACTGTTTGTCCTGACTCAAAGGTGGAATTGAGCATGTCATTACCTGCATTTTGCCACTTAATCGTGATCAACTACCAAGAAACGCTCTTACGGAGATGTACTGCACTGTAAAATTATTCTCTAAAAAACTTGTTTTAAAGTAAACAAGAGAAAAAGGAGTCTTGGACAAAATTTCTCAAATGTAAATTGCCATACAAGAAAATGTTTTTCTTGGGGATTCTTGAGTATTAAGAGTATTAATAAATTGAGATAACTATTATAAGTCAACGTAGCTCCATACTATACAACACTGAAGGGATATGAGTTTGGTAGAAAAGAAAATAGAGTATCTTGATATTTTTGAAGATAAGATACCTAAGGTTCAAATACAAAGCTTCATGTTAACATGTTCGACGTGAAAATAATACCTTATAGGAATAGATATAAATGTTAAGATCTTTGGGTACAAAAAGTCCACTACGCAACTAATGAGCATCGTTTTGTTGGCCAAATGCTTGGTATTTGTCGTGGAACATGGCTGCAAAAGTTAAGTGTTATTAAATTGGACTTAATAGAGTCCTACAAAGGGATGACCTATTATAGTTTGCAATGATCACCACATCTTAAATGTTGTGTTCAATTCTGAGCACGCCTGGTTGAGGAGGATGTTGGCAAACTCACATTAGCAAAGAGTAAATTCAAAAGAGAAAGAAAGATTATTGTGTATTATAGATGTATTCTATGAAACGCAGTGGAAAGACTTAACTTGGAGAAGTGAGAATAAAAGCTATCATTAAATAGCGAAAAGCTATCAGGTAAGAAAAGGAATTCTGACTATCCTGTGATAGCCCACAGGACAAAATGGTGATAAATCTATGAGAAATTTTAAAGGATGAAGCCGCTTTACTTTGATTAAATCATGAGCTTTCTAACAGAGTTTTCCAACAATTCGTGAGCACCCTGTGATGAAGTTCCCATCATTGTGGGTATCCATGAAGAAGCTGAAAGGATCATATGCCACGGATTCCTATATAAGATGAGGACCTGGATTCGATATTATTTGAATCCTGCCATAATTCGATCTAATGTGGTCTGTGATCACTCTTGTATTGAATTTTATGTGGAAGATTATTGCTTTTAAAACTAGAATATATGCTTATAAAGTGATATATTGAGGAGAAACTCTCTTTTCATTCTATATTAACCCTGTTTCGTGCTTCACTGGTTCATTGATGATAAATTTGTATAATGATATTCACAGAAACCCATAGGAACCTGATTCATCTCCTGAATCACTATTGACAAAAAACAAAACAAAAAAAAGTTCCTTTTACCTTGTGTGGACTAAGTAATTCTCTTGTACTTTCTTTTAAATATGATTCATATTGCTATTCTAATCTTTTCCTTGTTAAATCATAGATTAATTTTATTTATGATTATAAAATGAAAATTTCAGAAGCTTTACTATAGTGCCTGTGTGTCTTAGGTTTCAATACAGATGTCTTTTACTGGAAAATCATTTAGACATTCTTGGCCCAGTAGTTATATTTTGAGAGAGGCAAAAAACTAGCATAGCTGAAAAACTTAACCATATTTGTTTAGCAGTTGCATTTTTAAAACATTAATGAGATTGATTTTTGAATATTCATTCCAACATTGGGTATTATACAGAAACTACATGCATATCATAGTTTAAGGAAGATTTTATAAAGAAAAGATAATATTTGAATAATAAGAATATTGTTACTAAGTGCACCAGGTAAAATTGCATTATTTACTCAATTTTTATTCACTTGTTTGCCTAATTTTACATTACAGTTATCATAATTTTAATCTGTCATAATTTTAAAAGGAGGTGAGTTGTTGGGATTTTAAGACATATTACATAGTATATATATATATATCTCATAGTGTTTCTACACTGTTTATTTACCTGCAAAACAATTTTTAAAACTGTTTAATTAAATTCAAGGAATTCTCTTTTTAATTTAAGCTTTCTGCTTTTAATCCACACAGTAATAAACCACATATTAAAATATGGCTTATTGTCACACCCAATTACTTTTTATGAATGATGGCATTTTATTTATTATAATAAACTTTCTGCACCAAAGGATGTAATGCTAAATTAGCAGTAATTCTATGATCTCATTAATGCATCAGACCCAGTTGAAGAAAGTTTTTTGAGTGATGTTGAGATCTATATGGAGTGCTAAAGGTCTTCTTTCCTTTTTCTTTTCCCTTTTTTAAGGTTTGCCACTAAAGTTCACAGCAGCCAGTTACACAGGCCTTTGTGTCCTACATTCCTTGCACTATGGCTGCTAATGCCTGTAATACCGCATAAAGACCTACATAACCTGGACTTATTTTCCCATTTAGGATCTCACAATGGGAAATAAAAGGCAAAAAAAAAAAAAAAAAAAAAAAATTCTAATTCTTCCCATGTGGAAGATGGGCCAAATAAATCCTTTGAAATTCAGTTTTAGAGAAGATCTACATTGCTCTCCCTCCTACTGCTCCTTTCAAAGATACCTTCAAAGGAAAGTAGATCCACATTTATTAAGAGTCATACTTTCTTCTTGACTGACTTCAGGCTAAAATAATAGAGTCAAATCTCTATACTTCTTTGTATTTGAAAAGGTAAAAACAAATTATGTCAAATTTTCTGTAAAGATTGACTTTTTTCCATAAAAATGTGAGATATATGAATAGTATTGTTTAATAAACAATAACATTGTTTAAACATTTTGATGAGTTTATTGTTTTACAAATAAAGTACCATTAATGTTTTTAACAAGGTTAATGAGACAGTTCTCTTGGAGCATAATTTATAAGTGATATCAATGTAGTTTTTTGGTAGGTGTAGATAACTTAAATGGTATGACCTCAAATGTTAAATATGATTATTTGCTTTTTATCTGTACTATCTCTGTTCTTGACATTTGAACTGTTTAATCTTTTGGCACGTTTATTATGCTCACTTTCCTTTTCATTGCTTGTAACTCACAAATTCACTTTCATAATGAGAAAAGCATATTCACACTTGACATCTCTGATTGATTATAGTTTAAGTAATGATTTTCAAATATATAGCAGACCCTGGCAGAATCATTTTCCTCAGAAGGTGGGGTAGAGCAATGGTTAAAGGTACACTCTCCTAAGTAGACCACCTAGTTTTGATTCCTGAGTATGTCAGTTAGTGCTAGCTATATGAACAAGATAACTAACCTGGGGTAGTAATGGTACCTTAAGAATATTAGATAAGTTATGTATTTAAATCGTATAGTGTCTGGCAGGTGACAAGCATTATGTAGATTTTAGTAAATGCTATTGCAAACATATTGGTCATTTTGAGCTAGTGACATTATGAGGTGTTTTTAATTTTCAAGATATTTTACTCAATTCACATTAACTGAAAAATATGAAATGATTGACTAATACAGAGTAATTTGCAAGTTGTATTTTAAGGTTTTTATGCATAATGAAATAAATATTTTATTTGAAAAGAATTTATTTGAAGGATAATATCAATAAATACAATGGAACATATTTTCACCTTTTAAAAATAACTCCCACTGATCCTGCCTTTCCATGTAAACATCTGCTATTTTGTATTTATTTTATACTTTAGACATAGTTTATTTTTACATAGTAATTTATTTTCTTCATACCCCATGTGTTTACTCCCAAAGAATTGGTGAATATATTGAATTATTTACTCTAAACTTGACAACATAGAAATCCTATTAGAATTTATTAATTTAAGTTTAAGAGTTTATACTTCTTATATTAATACATCATTGTAGTTGAGAGTAAGTATCATGCTGTTGAACTTTTACTTCTCAGCTAGAAATTAAGCACCTCATAAAGATAACAATAATAAAACAGTTAATTCATAAGTGTTCACAGTCAACAATGTATAATGAAGAAATGCATCAAATTCAGCAAAAAGAATATTTTGCATTTGTTAGTATTGCAATGTAAATAAGTAAAAATGCAATTTGTACTGCATTTTATAGTATTTTATACTATACTATTTTGTAGTATCTTATGCTACTGTTAAAATACCATTAAATACTATTTAAATCCTATTAAAGTACTATAGTACTATTAAAATACTATTTTATAGTATTTCTATACTTGGTATGAAAGTAATGCAATATAAATAAGTCAAATAAGTCTCTGTATTAATACTGTTACAAGCCAACAATACTTCCACTGCTAGCTCCCCCATGATTTTTAGTTGAATTAATCCTATTTTATGATTCAATGGAAACATCTACCTTGAAGCTCCAGGGTTCAATATTAATTTCTAAAAATCTCTCCTAGCGATAATCTGGCTGTATATTATGACAACAAACATATAACTTTCTTAGTATTGTGACTTTATTATTACTTACTCCATTCTATTCTCAGCTCTCTTCTGTCTCTAGTATTTGTTATATTTCCTCTAATAAAAGTAAATCATCTTATGTAGAAAACTTATTAATAATATCATAATTGCTGAATTTACATTGTTAATTAAAGACTTGCATAGGGACATACTTCTGCTAAAAAAATATAGTACAATGTCCATATCATCATAGATAATTAATACAAATTGCTTTTATTATTACATCTTACTGACATCTTTGTCAACTCTGTAAAAGAACTTCATATTGAGAATTTTTTTTAAAGTTAAAATTTGTGTTAAGTTTCATATATGTTGTTGACTGTTTTGAGTGGTCTGGAAGAAACAATAAAAGTTTCCTTCTTTGATAAGTTATTGAATATTAACCCAATTGCATCCCAATGATATACTTTTTTTTTTTTTTTTTTTTTTTTTTTTTTTTTTTTTTTTTTTTTTTTTGAGATGGAGTCTTGCTCTGTCGCCCAGGCTTGAGTGCAATGGCACCATCTGGGCTCACTGCAAGCTCCGCCTCCCGGTTTCACGCCATTCTCCTGCCTCAGTCTCCCAAGTAGCTGGGACTCCAAGCACCCACCACCACGCCCAGCTAATGTTTTTGTATTTTTAGTAAAGAGAGGGTTTCACCGTGTTAGCCAGGATGGTCTTGATCTCCTGAGGTCATGATCCACCACCTCAGCCTCCCAAAGTGCTAGGATTACAGGAGTGAGCCACCGTGACTGACGCCCATTGATATACTTTCAAAGATCCATTAGGCTAATGAGTAGATGATTTATATGAATGACTAGATTTGTTTCAATATTTGAAATAATTAGATGGCTTGCTCTACCTGGGAAAATAATTTCTCCATGTAATCGTTACATGAATCCTTATGAGGTTTTGTGCCATTTTTATTTATTGTGGCTTACTTAAAAAAAAAAATCACTGTCAAAACCATGGCAGTTTAAGCCTAAATACATACTTCGGATATATCATTCACAGATATGTTACAGAAGAAAAAAATAAACCTTTATAGTACAAAGTAAAAGAGATTTTGTCTGTGTTGAATTTTCTAATGAAAAAATTTGTGGAAGAAATTTTATCAACCTCATAACTGCCTTATAGTAAAACACATGCATATAACATCAGGAATTTTTCTGTAAATACCATGGATTTTATTAAGTGACTTTGTGAAATGAAGTAGAAAGAAACATAACTATTTTATTAAAAATCAAAATGTATATTTAAAAATCTATTTTTATATTACATTGTGTTTGAAGATGTTTGTTAAAAAGTAAGTTTCCCAATACCAATATAAATTGAATTATTTATAATGCCATGGACCAAGAGTAGCACAAAAACTGTTTATACTTTACATTGTCACTTAATAGATCACAGAGAATGTCTGAGTAAAAATAATACAAAAACAATTACATACATTTTTAACATTTTGCATTTTACAAGTGAGTATTGTTGCTTATATGAATATTTTGTGTTGCTAGGCAGAGGATAATAAGTGCTATAGAAACTCAAAGCTTAATCTAGTGACATACCTTAAACTTGTCAAATCTGATTAGCTGGATTTTGTAAACACCAATAAGTTTCAGAAATATGAAATGTCCATTGTTGCTTTTTGTGAAGTTTTTTGTTGTTGTTTTATTTGTTTGTTGAGGAGTCTCACTTTGCTCTTCTTCAGTCTAGTGTGGGAGTCACCCTAGTGAACAACAGATTTTTTCTGCATCTTTAGGTACATGGAATACACACACACACACACACACACACACACACACACTTCAAACACTAAGGTTCAGGTTGGAGTATAGTGTGGCACCATCTCTGCTCACTGAGACCTCTGTCTCCTGGGTTCAAGTAATTCTCCTGCCTTGGCATCCCAGGTAGCTGGGACTACAGGCACCCACCATCACACTGGCTAATTTTTGTATTTTTACTAGAGACGGAGTTTTACCATGTTGGCCAGGCTGGTCTTGAACTCCTGACCTCAAGTGATCTGCCCACCTCTGCCTCCCAAAGTGCTGGGATTACAGGTGTGAGCCACCGTGCCCAGCCTTGTGAAGCATTCTGATCTGCAATACCTAATTTCCTTTTTTTCTTTTCCACAGTCTATGATGTAAAGATGTTGAACTCTTTGCTAGACAAAGTTTCTTCAAAACATAGCAGGTATTTAGGCTTGGAGGGTCACTAAAATCTTCCAAAAGTCTTGGCTTATTTCTAAAAACACCCTGAACATAGATGATGGTAATCTTACCATTCTAGCAAGTCATATACTTAGGGAGTAGACATTTTGTTTGTGTGAAGAGTGAAGGCTGAATAAGCAGAAGAAAAGTGTTTCCCTCTTCTGGAAGAGCAAAAGCTTTATCAAAGATGCTATTACCTACTAGCAGTTAAAATTCTCAATTCCTCTTTCTTAGTGTTTCTTCTGAAACAGTATCTATAGTTGGATCTCCTTTTTCTCTTTAGTTGGAAGTTCCTATGCTTTGCTCTTCTTCAGTCTAGTGTGGGAGTCACCCTAGTGAACAACAAATTTGTTCCGCATCTTTGGATACATGGAATACAACACACACACACACACACACACACACACACACACACACACACACACACACTTCAAACACTAAGGTTCAGTGCCAGCTTTTAAATAGTTAGTCTCAGAAAGGCACTTATGTATGTGAGGATATAGCCTTATTTTAGGGAAAGCAGTTACATTAAACTATTCCATATGTGACAAATCAATCTGAAAAGCTTGCATAGTCACCCATCAATTTTCAATTGTGAGTGATATTTTTAACTCATTAACTCTGATAATGAGAGTCCATGAAGACATAATGAAATAAAGCACCTAAATGATTTCTATGTGTTGTATATATTAGTTGTTGATAAGGGATAAAAAGAAGTCAGATTTAAAAGTTTGGATTTTGGTCATTTTTATTTATATTGCAAAGTGGCTGGTGGACCACATAATGTACAAACTAATGTGCTGATGTTGCAATGTACAGGATAATATCCTAATATTAATGTTACAATGCGCAGGATAATAACCTTATATTAATGTTACAAAAGAAGAGGCAGGGACAAGGTACATACTTATTTATGAACTGGATAACACATTTGCAGAATGGTTTACATTTTTATTTGTTTAAATGCCTCAGAGTAAAATGAGAGACCTGCATTCAATAATATGAATATATGGTATATTGAAATTATTAAAATAATTATTAAAAATAAGTTAAATGATGTCTAATTTATAAGTGTTTAACTAAAGCACAAGTACTGGCATTGCTTTGGTGAGAAATCAAAAATGTAAAGAAAAACTAAAACTAAGTTTAAGTGGAAAGGATCCCACAAGATTTTGCTATAAAATGAAGAATATAATATTTTGAATTACATTAATGTTTTAAATTTAACATCATTTTCCTTATGTCAGATTCATTATGGAGTACATACTATATATGAATGTGCAAAATACTGTCTGTGTATCTGGCTTGAAAAAAGGAATTTGTAAAATACATATATACTATAAATGAAATGTAAAACTGTATAAATTTAATATATTTGCTAGCCCAAACAGTATGCTAAACTGAATCAATAAAATGCCTTTGTATATTCTTATCTCAAATCTCCCTTTTAAAATTAACTGGAAAGTCTTCATTGACTGATATAAAATCCATGATGCCTTGTATGATTGGGGAAATTGACACTTTTAACATTGACTAGGGAGATGCTTTGCTTCAGTTGAGTATCTTTTCAGATAGAACTTAGAAAAACACAAATTTAGTTACTAAAGAAATTGTTGGTTGTCTACCTGGAATGCATTTCTTCTCCTCCTCCCCTACTTTCTTAGTATCAAATGCCAGTTTTGTTCAACTATCCACATGTTGATAACACTGTTAAGTGTTTCATATCAGAATGACCCCATACCACGGGAAGGAACTAGACTAAATCAAGCAAAGTAATTCCGTCTCTTCACCAGTTATTAGTTTAGGAAATGGCTTATAACCCAATTCTAAGTAAGGAAAAGTAAATTCCCTTGTGGACTTTCTGAGAAATTTCTTAGTTCTTCAGATAAAATTCAACAAAAGACTATTTACTTTTCTGCCTACAAAAGTTGCTCCACGTGGAGGTGATGCCTGAAGCCAGAGTAGTCATGTTGCGATCGTGAAGAGAGCTAGCCGAAAGGTGGAGGATGGCAGAACAGAATGAGGAAAAGCTACTGGCTCCTTAAAGAACTGCTGAAATAATGAAGCTAGGACTAGCACTATCTCTGGTCTCCTTGTTATTGAGAGAATAATACAGTAGACAAGATGTTTAAGCCATTTACATTTGGTTTTCTGTTACTTACAGTCAAAATAATTTTTACTTATACAAACCTATTTATATAACTATGAATTATAGGAATGGAAAAATATGTTTTATTCCTATTTTATTGTTTTGGAGATATTGGTAAAGATCTTCTTTACCAATATAAGGAGCATCTTTACCAAGATAAGGAGTAATCTTGGAGAATACATCATGATGTATTTTCCAGCTACGTAAGCTCAGTCAAATTCTAGGCATGTCTCCATTACCTCACTGAATTTTGCTCTGGTAGGACTCAAGAAATTTTTTACCATTCTGAAGTAATATGTAGGAACATAAATTCATTTTAAAATTATCCAAAATAGAACATAATCAAGAAAGCAAACCAGCCACAAAAATATACCAACAATGCATGCAAAATCCAACTTGAAATATTTTTGAAATTATACAGTGTTTACAAATGTCTGTGCTATTGACCCAGGAGTGCATGTAACTATAAACTGACTCATCAAAGTGTTCTAACTCCATTTTTCCAGGGCTAGAATCCATTAACTTATTATGAGACTCTCCAGTAAGAGCATATAAAGAAGAAAAAAAAAAGAACAAAGAAATGCTGTGATATCTAAGTTTGAGGAGAAGCCAGGGGATCCCAGGAAGGAAACTAAGACTGAACTAAGAGCATTCTTAATGTCGAGTGAGTGGTCAGTACTGCCAAGCAAAGCAGAAATGGTTAGAAAGATGAGCTCTGAAATGTTTCCATTGCATTTGGCAAAAATGAAGATCATCTTTATTGATGCTATTTCAGGGGAGTGGATGGCCACATGTCACAGGGTTGAAGAATGAATAGGAAGGAAAAAACTGGAAATCATGTATGCATACCACTCCTTCAAGAAACTTGCTTAGTAGTATGGGGTAATGGATAATTGTTCTGTAAGAAGATACATGGTTAGGAGGGGTAGGAGTTGTGTGTGCGTGTATGTGTGTTATGATGGAAGAGACTTGAACTTTAATTTCTGTATTTGTCTCACAAATTTACTTTCTTCCATCAAGATAAAAATATTCTAGCAAATTAAGATCCTTTGATTAATTGAATAAATAATTCATTATTTTTTGTTTTATGTCATGCTAAAGCTGGGTCCTGGCATTAAAATGTTAATAAGGATCAGATTCTACCCTCTAAGAATGCAGAGTAGAAGGAGAGGCAAAAATATACAAAGCAAACCTTAAAACACTGTGCTCAGTGTGATGGTACAGAAGTAAACATTACTACCTTTACAGCACATAGGAGGGACAGGAGGAAGCAGAGGGGTATAATATAGAAAGTGTGGATCTTGGAGTCTGAAGACTTAATTGAATTTCAGCTCCAAGTCCATTGCTATCACTTCCTTATGATGGGACCAACATTTTCTGAGCCTCAGTCTCCTCATGTTAGAGGGTGGTTATTAGAATCCAAGAAGATAGGACAGGTGGAATGTTTTGTAAAATGCTTACTGCAATTCTATTGAAAACATTGTTTAGAGATGGAAGACAGCAAGTGGAGCTGGGGAGTGCTGCATAGAATAAGATATCTTTGAGATTGTCTCTAAAGCTTGAGTAGGGATTAAAGAAGGGAGGTGTGGGAAGCAGAGAGAAGAGCGTGACCCAAGGTGGGAGAGGGAAAAGATGATCTGCTCTGGGTAGGAAAATAAATATAGACCAATGAGGCCAAGGAAAGCGGTAACTGAGCACTTCTGGAGGCAACCGAGAATTTTTCCAGAAAGGAAACTTGGAGCCATATCAAGGAAGGCCTTACTTAGAAACCTGAACATTATGGACATTATAAGTAGGTAGTTAAAACCACTGAAGGTGTTTAGGCAAAGGAGAAACATAAAGTGGTGGGGTTTCTGTTTTTTGTTTTGTTTCATGGGAGGGATTGGGAAAGGGAGAAAATTTGATTTCAGTTATTTATGGATGGGAGAAGAAACTGAGAGCAACGCTTAAGTTTTGGCATCAGTACTAGGAACGGAGGGAGGAGGTGAGCTTGAAACATATTTAAGAATGGTATGAGTAAAATTTATATTCATTGGAATGGGAGGTAGTGGTGAAGGGGAGGCACTAGGCAAAAATGACTTTCAGGTTTCTGACTTAGGGCTAGGTGTGTGAAGGAGATGAAGATGCCATTAACTGCAAAGATTAAAATTTAATGTACAGGAGAAATGGCTTTAGCTGTTCTAGAAAAAGAAAATTGCTATCTTTGAGAACTGCAGAAGTAGTAGCACGCTATTTCCACAATATTTCAGAATATTGTGGTTCTTAGTGCATAAGTAATATATGCACATAACTATTCATAAGATAGTTATAACCGATATTTTACTTAAAACAATTTAGATTAGGCATTGGAATTAAAGATGGTGAGTTAACAAAATTAAGTTAGAAATGGCCTATTTTATATTTTTAGGAGATTTTCTTATTTCATTTTGCTCCAGTTGGTATTAAAGAACACAGTGCGTGGAGAATAACGAGTGCCTGCTCGTATAACGTGTTTGAGGTGCCTGGCAGATGGCATGTTTCTCATTGACAAACATTGTTGGTCATATATATCTAGAGCTCACAGGATTTTTGGACCTTCAGTATAGAGAGTTCAGATTCATTGTTTTTACAATAATAGCTATAAAACAGCTTTAATAGCTGGCAAAGGGCTGTAGTCCATTAGAAGAGCATTGAAAATGAGAAGAGACCAAGAGTGGAAATTTGAGGGATGCCTGTATTTAACATGCCTGCACATATATTCTTTTTTACTTAGTATTTCTAATAGGGGAAGAGGAGGACATACATTTATAATAACATACAAACCAATCTTCTTAAATCGAGTTCTTCTGAATGTGTAGCATATGGAATTGATTCATCATATATACAGACTATTAATTTATCATTTATAAACACTAAAGATAACATTTTTACTTTATTAGCAAGTCAGATACAAACGATAATAGTAAGAATTCTGTCTTGGACAATGCTGCTTTTATCAGTTATATGGTTTCAATCTTAAAGGCCACAAAACCTGAACAATACCCCAGTTTTTGATTCTGTAAAGTGCTAATTTGAGACCAACCTTCTTGCCCATTGCTGTGACATTCTAGGCTATACTTGGAGCAAATTTTGAAACAATCTCTTCTCTAGGTTGTACTAAGAATTCCTCATTGAGTACTATGTTGGTAATGAGTTACTTTCCTCTGACATACAAAATTATTCAGTTATTTTTATATGGCAATAGTGAGACTATATATCTTTTTGAAAGCTTAGTTTACTAATATATGTATGTGTGTATATGTGTGTGTGTGTGTATATATATATATATAACCATCCTGTACACCTTAAAGATATGTAATTTCAATTTTTTTAAAAAGAAAAATGTCTTATTTTTAAAAAATTCAAATTTTATTTTAGATTCTGCTACAGGTTTGTTACAAGGATATGTTGTGTGATGCTGAGGTTTGAGGTACTATTGAACCCATCACTCAGGTAGTTAGCATAGTACCCAACAGGTAGTTTCTCAACCCTTGTCCCCTCTCCCACTCCTGCCTCTGGTAGTCCCCAGTGTCTATTGTTCCCATGTTTATGTCCATGTGTACCAATGTCTAGCTTCCAGTTATAAGTGAGAATATGTGGTATTTGGTTTTCTGTTTCTGCATTAATTTTCTTAGGATAATGGCCTCCATGCATCCATGTTGCTGCAGAGGACATTATTTTGTTCTTTTTCATGTCTGCATAGTAATCCATGGTGTATATGTACCACATTTTCTTTATCCAGTTCACCATTGATGGGAATATAGGTTGATTCCATGGCTTTGCTATTGTGTTTAGTGCTGCAGTGAACATATGCATTCAGGTATCTTTTTGATAGAACAATTTATTTTTGTTAGGTGTATACCCATGATGGGATGACTGGGTTGAATGGAAATTCTATTGTTAGTACTTCGAAAATTCTCCAAACTGCTTTCCATGGGGATTGAACTAATTTACAATCCCACCAACAGTATGTGAATATTTCCTTTTCTCCACAACCTCGCCAGCATCTGTTATTCTTTGACTTTTTAATAGTAACCATTCTTATTGGTGTGAAATGATATATCATTGTGGTTTTATTTGCATTTCTCTGAAGATTAGTCCTGCTCAGTATTTTTAATACGTTTTTTGGCCACTTGTTTATTTTTGAGAAATGCCTGTTCATGTCTTTTGCCCAGTTTCTAATGGGGTTATTTGTTTATTGCTTGTTGAGTTGTTCAAGTTCCTTATAGGTTCTGGATATTAGTCCTTTGTCAGATACATAGTTTGCAAATATTTTCTCCTATTCTTTAGGTTGTCTGTTTACTCTGTTGATAGTTCCTTTTGCTGTGCAAAAGCTCTTTAGTTGACTTAGGTCCCACTTGACAATTTTTGTTTTTGTTGTGATTGCCTTTGAGGACTTAGTCATAAATTCGTTGTCAAGGCTCGTGTCCAGAAGCATATTTATTAGCTTTCCTTCAAGGACTTTTTTTTTTTTTTTTGAGGCGGAGTCTTGCTCTGTCACCCGAGGTGGAGTGTAGTGGCGTGATCTCGGCTCACTGCAACCTCCGTGTTTCAGACTTTACATCTAAATCTTTAATTCATCTTGACTGAATTTTTGTATATGATAATATATAGGGGTCCATTTTCATTCTATCATGTATAGATAGCCAATATCTCAGCACCATTTATTGAATAGGGAGTCCTTTCCCCAGTGCTTATTTTTGTCAACCTTGTTGAAGATCAGTTGGGTATAGGTGTGAAGCTTTATTTCTGGGTTCTTTACTATTTTCCATTGGTCTGTGTGTCTGTTTCTAGACACATAGCAAATCCATGCTGTTTGGATTACTACAGTCTTATAGTGTAGTTTGAAATCAGGTAATGGTGATGCCTCTGGCTTTGTTCTTTTGGCTTAGGATTGCTTTGGCTATTCAGGCTCCTTTTTGGTTTCAGATGAATTTTAAGATGATTTTTTTCTAATTATGAGAAAAATGATGTTGGTAGTTTGATAGGAATAGCATTGAATCTGTAGATTGCTCTTGTTGGTATGCATATTTTAATTACATTATTTCTGCGAATTCATGAGCATGGAATAAAAAACTTTTTATAGGTACCTTCTCAGTTCAAAGTCCCAGAAATGAAGTGTGGAGTATTTTAAACTGTATGTCCTACAAATTGTGCTATAAATTAAAAGAATGGCATTTATAACCCAGTGTCTGAAAGTTCAGTTATTTTATCCAGAATTGGTATGTAAGAATTAGATCCAGATTCTCCTAATTCTTCATATCCCAACAAATTATGCACTTATTTTATACATAACAATGATTTGCCAATGAAGTTTTCAAACATGTCATTTAAACTAGACCTGGAACTCATCGAGGACAGGCAGCATTTAATTCATATTTGTTTCTCTAATACCTGGCATAATGCCTTAAAATATGTAGAATGTTTTTGAAAACATTCATTGAATGAATAAATGTCAAAAGTTCTCTTTCTCTGTAACACTTGACTTATTTGAGACACATTAAGGTTCTGCAAAGAAACAAAACTACCAGGAAACTAGGATTAACTGATAGTTATAAGGAATTTACTCATACAGTTCTGAAAGCTATTATGTCCTAAGATCTGCAGTATAAGTTAACAATGTGGAGACCCAGGAACACTGATGTTATGTTCCAGTCCAAAGACCAGGAAGCTTGAGAGCCAGGAAGAGCTGATGCTTCAATTCGAGTCTGCGTGCAGAAAAAACAATCTTCCAGTTTGAAGGCAAGCAGGCAGGAGGAAGTCTCCCTTTTTTGAAGTAGGTCATTTTAATTCTATTTAGACTTTCTACTAATTGAATGAGGCCCACCACATTAAGGAGAGCAACTTGCTTTATTCAGTATATCAATTTAAATGTTAATTTTTTTGCAGAAACACCCAGAATAATGCTTGACCAAATAGCTGGGGACCCCATGGCCCAGTCAAGTAAGATTAACCGTCGCACACTTTAATAACCTCTTTCCATAACTTATAAACATTATAAGTAGAGTCATTTTTACCTACACCTCATCCATCCTTGAAAAAATACTTTAAAAAAATTGAAATAATTTCTTTCTGAATAAACTACAGAAAGTTCACTGTATTATGCTGTGGTAGATTTTTGGCAATGCGATCACTGCTTACCTCATCTATTGTGAGACTTAGTTTGCATAAAGATTTTTTTCCCCAAAATAGGGCATAATGATGCCCTACTTTGTTCTGAAATGCATTTTTGGTCATAACTCATCTAAATTATATTTCCTAGTTTTTTAAATATCATTTTTGTCCTTACACTGAAACTGTTGTGAAAAAGTATCTGTTTCTGTTTAATTTTAAAGTTACATGGTAAATACTTTAGCAGTGTGTAATCTACACTTTTTGTGATTCAAAAGAGTATGAGCTCTGTGGAAAGCTAGGATGCTGAGTCAATTCCTTGTCGACATCTCATCTAAGAGAGTTTGGCTACTAATGATGGATGAAAGTGTAATCTATACTTTCTGTGATTCAAAAGAGTATGAGCTCTGTGGAAAGCTAGGATGCTGAGTCAATTACTCGTCGACATCTCATCTAAGAGAGTTTGGCTACTAATGATGGAGGCAGGATGACATTACCATAGATCTCCACTATCAAAAGACCCCTTAGAAATTTACTTAGAATAAGAGATTTTCTTTATTGGGAGACTTCAACTGGCTTTTTTTAGCTCTGAAAGAGAGGTTTTCATCTAGTATAAGATTTGTTTCAGGCTTTAGAAAAATAAAATTGTTCTATTTGGGAACTAGGGAAAATATAGAAGTGATAGATTAAGTAGTTCATCGTAAATTGGTGATGAAATGGAATTCATGTGCTATCCGTCTTAAAAAATACCTTTAGATTGTCTGAGTAGTCAGAAACAAGTTTATTACATCAAGAAAAATCACAGTATACATTTTTGTATTAAGAATATGTTGTTTCCTTTTTTGTTATACTTGCTATTTTGATATGTTTGGTTGATAGACAAATCAGTTGATTTTCTTATATTTTATTTATTCATGTGAGAATCTCTGCATTTTTTAATGCTGAACTTGAGAGTCCGTGTCTAACTTAGCCCTGCAATGCAAACATTGCTGAATTTACTTAGGGACAACAATTCTGAAATATCTAATAATGGTAATACCAGCTAGACTGCACTGATCATTTATTATGTTCTAGTCACATGTACTGTCTCATGTAACCAGTTTATTAAGCAGGTTGGCTCAAAGGATGCAAATAAGAAATAATTATTTTTCTCTCACCTACTCCTGCCTTGAAATGTACCCTGTCAGACCCCATCGCCCTACCTCTAGACAGCATCGCTGGCCCAACTCATAACTATTTGTTTCTTTCATGTATCAGAATAGTCTCAATTTTAGGTATGAAACAAAAATGTAGTCCATTCTGAAGACAAACTTTAACCTTGCATTCAATTTAAAGATTCTCTCATCTTTTGAACTCTAGAAACCAGTGAAAAGGGAGGTTAGTGTGGTCTGTTTCTTTGCCATTTGCTCTACCTCCTCCCAACCTCACCTTCTTCTGTCTCCTCTTGAGGTCAGGGCAAGGAATGAGGAGGTATAAGAATAAAGAAGGAAAAGCTTCTTCCTCCATTTGTCTTTAATCTTCCCATGTGTGTCCTCTGTTATGTCACGCATCCAGATGCTGCTTTTCTGTTATGGATGATATTTGTATGTTCTTCAAAGACACTCCACCTTTCTCATCACCTTTGCACACCCCACTCTGCCTATTGCAGCATTTTCTGACAGGTGAATAGACTAAACCTGATCACTTATAATTCATTTCCTTCCCACTGCATTATACCTCCAGGGTCTTTCTGAGGCTGTCCCCTTAACCCAACAGGCAACCCTCTTGGGCAGCATCCCTTCAAGAGAACTTGTATTAGTTTTTCCTGAAAAGCAAGGAAAAGCTCAGGCATCCCTGACCTAGCATGTAGTGGAAATGCAGCCATCTCACTTCTTTCCCAAATATCATGAGCAGCTCCACTCAGGTTCCCACCTTCAGAATTCTTCTGCCAAGAAGTAGGCATAAATCCCCATCCTTATGAACATTCCTCAGGCTCATGGAAAAAGCTGTCAAATTCTACAAGAACTCTCTCACACTTTGCTTGTGGGTATCAGCATGGGGCAACTATATTCTTTCAAGAATTCAACAAACAGTTAGTGTGGGAGTGATGCTTTTTGAGTGATCACTTCTGTGCATGCAACACGTTCCTCTCTTCTAAGAGGAAAAGTGAGATGAGACTCCATTGGCTATTACAATTATTTTAAGGCATCTTTTTCATAAAACCCCTTTTCAGATCATTTGTCTCTCTACCTTGGCTGATGAGAGTGATGGTCTTTGAACTGGTTTGACCAGGGATATGATTAGTAACTTGCTTGTTTTCCATTGTCTTCAGCTTTGAAGCCTTAGCTACATTCCAGGAAAACAGGAAAAGTCCCACTTCACATGGAATTACACTCATTTAAGGCTCACATTAACTCTATGAGTAAGGCATTTTTTAAATCATATTAGTTAAACATGAGGAAGCTTATGGAGAAAGAGGTTCACTACTTGCCTAAGGTCACACAGATTGCTTGAGGTCACTCAGTACTAAGTGGCTGCCTGACTTAAAAGTCTACACTCTTAACCACTTTGCTATATTGCTAAAACAGAATAGCGCAGAGTCTAAAGTATTAATGAACCAATTCCCTAGATAGGTACCACAAACTGCAACACAGACAGTTATAGTACCCAAATATGTCACATTCCTAGTTCAGTTTCCCTTTTCAAAGCTTCAAATTTTCTGATAGAAATGGAATTCATTTCTTATCCTTCTTCCCATCTTAGAGTGATTCAAATGTTTCAAGACTAATTGCTCATTTTCATGCTGAAATCATAAGCATTTAGAAGAGTTACAACATTTTTTATTCTGCTTTTCAGTATTGTGTCATGTACACCATTGGTAACCATAAAAATACTATAGTAGAACTGCATTAAAATACAAGAAATATAAAATACTACAAATAGCAAAGGTTAAAAAAATCCCCTAACAATGTGTCTTTGCTTTCTGAATTTTTAGAACAAATACTATTTTGAGAACTTAGAAGTTTATTATATTATCACTTTATATGAACATTTTTCTTAGAAATTAAATTTTTGTCTTCTTTCTTTCCCCTAGGAAATGTCTTACTGCTATGGTTGATATAAATCTACTATTTGTTTATACTCAATGAAATCCAGGTACATTATAAATATTGCATTTCTAAAATATCTACTTGTAAAATGTAAACTTGGGGATTTGGTTCCAAAGAGCTGTCTTATCTCAGGTGTTTCATTCTAGTATGCTCATGTGGAGCTTATATTTAGTATTACTTGAGTTGCATATTTATTTCATCTTGCCTAGCAGCATCAGCTATTTCTTTCTGCTGGTTCCAATTATTATGATTATTTCCAGCCTGAGTGAAGTTTGGCAAAAGCAAATATAGAAAGGAAAAGAAAAGAATAGGTTATTCTCTCAAGCTAACATTCAACCTTATCAGTCTTTATTTAACGGCAGAAGGCATCTTTTAATACTTGAAGTTAGCAATTTAATATGGATTTTGGTCTTCTTTGGCATTGCAAACAAAAACCCAAGTGTATTCAAGACACTGTTTAACACTATGGCATAGTTTGGAAGGCAGATGTTTTTCATTGGCTCTGATAGATTAAGCCATTGTCCTCCTCTATTAGAGAAGCTATAGAGATATATTTGGTGGGTTCTGTGATATTCCATGCACATGTAATATATGAAAAAGTAGAGGTTATAAGCACGTATATGTTACAATACCAGCAGTGTTTATAGTTAGATGGCTGGTTACATATCTGGGATAGTCTTGGAGATGGTTAGGTGATTTTTATGTAATCTGTGCTTGGTGCTCCCAGAATGTAGGGGTTGTGGAACTGGCAATTGAGAAGGAGTCAAGAAACACGTGCACTTAAGTTGCCTTGTTTCTCCATGTTTCTTTAGTAACTTTATGGCAGAAGACAGCTTTTTCTCTGTTACTAAGTACACAAAGGACTTGATAAGAACTTCTAAGGATTTCACTCATTCGAATAAATTTTCTCTGAGGTTTTTATGTAAACTTGAGGATTCAGAAGGAGAGGGAATCCGGGAATAAAGGCATTAAATTAGAAGCTGACTTTGTGAAGTTGCCTCTTTTGTCATTTTTTCCCATGTAGCTATAATTGTGAAGGGTAACTAAAAATCCTACAAAGCCTTATTTTATCACAATAAAGTAAATAAATAACTGAATATAAGAGATTGAGTTGTTGGTGTAGATTTTCAAAATTTTATAGAATATTTAAAAAATAAAATCTGGAAATTTCCTATTTAGCAAACACTAATTTATGTCAATGGCATATGTATTCTTTGCAATAATTACATCATGCATTCCTCTTCAGAATATTATGTTTTTCCATTTTGAACCCATTAGCTTAAATACAAGGCATGTTTTTTCTAATCTTCTGAATAGTAGTCATTGATGGGAACATTTTTCATTGATTAGCACCATCTTATTTTTTTTTAAAGCTTTTAAGTGGCTGGAATTTTTATTTTAAGTTATAACTCCTATTATAAAAACTTGACTATAACTTGTAAAGTCAACTCGTCAATCTTCTTAATCATTTGGTAGACTTCTGACTTTATATTCAATGAGATCATCTTACTATTTTTATTAGAAAAGAGTCAATTTTAATGTCTGAAAAATGAAGATTCTCTAATAAACTTATGCAAAAGATTTTTTCCAATTACTTTTGCCTTTTTTGCTTCTTTCTGAAACAAAATAGCACAAAACTATATTGAAAGTAGGAAAGATCAATTTTTAAAACAACTTTATACATTTTATTAAGGAATATATAGGAATTGGCTGGACGTGGTGGCTCATGCCTCTAATCCCAGCACTTGGTGAGGCCAAAGCAGGCAGATCACTTGAGGTCAGGAGTTTGAGACCAGCCTCGCCAACATGTTGAAACCCCGTCTCTACTGAAAATATAAAAGAGTTAGCCTGGCTTGGTGGCACACACCTGAAATCCCAGCTACTTGGGAGGCTGAGATATGAGAATCACTTGAACCTGAGAAGCAGAGGTTGCAGTGACCTGAGAACATGCCACTGCACTCCAGCCTGGGTGACAGAGTGAGACTCTGTCTCAAAAAAAAAGAATAGAATTTAAAAATTGCTTTTTCATTTATTGACTTGTCAATAAGGCTTATAGTTTAATGCTTTTGTTCAAGATTTATTATATGTTAAAAAATTGGATTTTATTCAAACAAATGGAAAAGATCAAAAGCTGTTCTGTTGAATAATTTTTTTTAATAAAAGGTAGAGAAATACTTTTGTGAATGGAAAAATACATCCTTAATTTATGAAGCATTGTAGATGTGGGATTGGTTTCAGGGATATACATATACTTCTAGAGTATATGGAAGTTATTTACAGGCTGTTTCTGTTATATATTAACATATAGTCTATCTGTATTATTGTTTTTATACTTGATAATCAAGGTGTATTTAAAAGAGTTTTACATAAAACAAATCCAAAGTGCTATCTAAAAAAATTGTCTATTGGAAAACTGACAGGTAGATGTATTTGTGTTCTTAGAAATAAAAGCCTTCCAAAGGAATAGCTTCAGCGAATGAGAACAATGAACAATGAACAATTATACATTTTCAGTAGGCTATTAACTCAGCTGATTTGTCATCCAATATAATCTGATGAGGAAAGGCAATATAGGTGTATTTATAGTTGCCTGCTCTCATTTTTATTAGTATCCAATTGCTGAAGACTCTCCTGGTTGTTCCTGTATCATCAGAAAACATATAATGGTCATGATTATAATAGTTTTTGAAATTAAAAAAATTTTACATTTAGTGACAAATGTAGACATTCCTTGTTTTTGTTCTATATTAACCTTGTTAACCATAACGACAGACCAGCCTGTTAATGAATAATCATAGTCCAAAGCATTTGATCCATCCTACCAAATAAATATCAGCATGGCAAGATGGTCATTCTCAACAGTGGTCATGGGTAGTACAAGTTATTATTGTGGGACTGTAACACAGTTAAAGTTTCTTTAAGCTGGAATTGCTTGTAGAACTACTGCCTCATTTTAACCTCAACTCTGTCTCTAAAGATATGCAAATGATCATATTTTTCTCTGAAGAAAATGTTTATTATTTATAAAGCAATACTTCTCTGATTGCTGTTAATACATTTACACAGTCTTATATGTTCAGACCCAACTTCTAATCTGATAACAGCCAAGTTTGTATCCAGTCCTCTCTGGCACTAGTCAAGGTTTCCAACTGCTCTCTGGACATTTCCACATGTATACCCTACTTCTTCATTTAAAAACATAAAAGTCAACTTACTTATCATTTTAGTAAGCTCTACCTTTTGATTTCCCAGTTTCTTTTAGGGATCCCACCCCATTGTTCTCTAATTCAATACACTAAGAATTTGGAAATTCATGCTGTCTCTTCTCTTTTCTTCTGACTCCTTAATCAGTTTAATTCTGTTAGGTCTTGGTAATAATTATTGTACTTGTTCTTTGATTTTCCCTTTCATCTGTTAATACTGTACATGCATCCCTTCATTTGTCCTGTCCATATTAATACCATAGCTTTTAACAGTTTTCCTGCTGACAGTCTTTCCCTTGCCCAATCCATCCAGCAAGTGACTACCAAATTCACCTGCCTAAAATGGCCCTCAGCATGATACATCTGTTTCTACTCTTTTTTTTCCCTTACTGCACAGCCTCTAAGTATTTACCCTGACATTAAGAACTTGCCATAATAAAACCCCAACTCAACTTTCTACGCGTATTTGATGCCATTTTCCTACATACGCATTGGATCTCAGCCATGCTGGACAACGTGGATTTTATCTCTATCCTTCTCTCCCTTCCTCAACCAAGAATATTGTCTGAGTTTTGCCTGCTGAAAATTCTGCTGGACTCTAATGCCATCTCCTTCTCATATCATCCTGTGATTGCTCTATTAGAAGTGATATCTACATTCTTTTATTTGTCTCTGTTTTAGATCACTTATTGTATGACACCTTGAAAAATCATTTTGATAGATGACATCTTTTTTCAAAAAATTAATTTAATTTTTTTATTTTACTTTAAGTTCTGAGATACATGTACAGAATGTGTGGGTTTGTTACGTATGTATACATGTGCCATGGTGATTTGCTACACCTGTTAACCCATCATCTAGGTTTTAAGTCCTGCATCTTTTCTACTGTTCCATAGAATCTTCAAGTTTAGATATTCAAGCTTCCGTATCTTCTTAGTCCCTTCCCTTACTAACTTCTCAGAGTAAGTACTCATAAATATTTATTGAATGAAGAAGATACTTGTTTCAAGGTGTGAATGAAAGTTTGTGTCCACAAACTGCCAGTTAAAGTCTAGATTATGTGCAATACATTTATATCCAACTTCAAGTCATAATAATATTTTAAATTTTAGTGCTTTGTAATAAAGCCCTGCAATCAGAAGATAGTAAAGTTGGTGGAAGTAAAGACTTTTTTTCTTTTTTCAGTATTAAAACTAACTGCAGAACCATCCAGGCAGACAGGTTGAAGTGACCTAATTTTCAAAAGTACTTAATAACACAATTATGTCATTTGAATAGGGGTGAAGGTAGGAAGGCAGTTCTGATCAAGGTACAGAATAGATTTACTACATTTGCCACCCAAGGTATCACTGATGTAAACTCCTGATGTTTGCATCTGTAGTGCAAAAGTAATTTCTTTGCAAAGAGTAAATTCTAAGGGGAACTGGCTTCGAAACTAAAGTGTAAAAAGTTCATCTCTGACATTGTGCGTCCCTGGTTAATTTGACATATTTATAGAGATAGGATGTAAATGCCCAATGTTCTTTGATGATTC
The DNA here is from genome assembly GCF_043159975.1 of Macaca nemestrina. Lineage (NCBI taxonomy): Eukaryota > Metazoa > Chordata > Mammalia > Primates > Cercopithecidae > Macaca > Macaca nemestrina. The sequence goes on along the minus strand of NC_092128.1, from coordinate 58,831,705 downwards.
TAGTTATATATGCAGTAACTTACCCAAATCAGTATACCTCAGCATATAAATAACCAATATCTTTGATTTAACTCCTCAGGAGAGAAGATAGTTGGAAGCTGTGAGAAAATGAGAAGTTTCTTTGTTTCGTAATTTCTATTAGAGATACAGAAAATTCTTTTTATCTTTGAATTGGGATAGTGTAATATACTACAATGACAATTTTCGTATGTCTCTATGCAGATCTGAGAAGTTCTTTGATGAAAATGCGAAGAAAGAAAACACATAGGAGAAGGAGAAAAGAAAAGGAAAGAGAAAAGGAAGATAGGGAGGAAGTGTGATTTAGTCCAGAACATGTTTCTGATCTAACGATCTATGCATTCATCTTTGGAAAGTGTTCAATCAACCAAATTGTCTGAATGCTCAAATAATCTAATAATTCCCAGCCTGACATTCTGAGATTGTGGTTAGATTTAGAGTATAGCACAGGAGTATTACAGACAGCTCCACACTAAAATCTAAAACATTAGTTCTTATGGATCCATGAATACATTCTCAGTTTGGGATCAAGACAAATGTGTATAATGTTGTGAAGACCATCCAATTAGATTCTGTTAAACACAATAGATTGAACAATCATTTGTGTATTTCTTTGAAAAGATTCTTTTAAAAAAAGTATACAGTGCCTTTTATTCAAGTTCAAACACTGAGTTTTCCTGGTGCAGCTTTTTGTTGTGGCTAAATACTCTGCACAATGCTTCATAGTGTAGAGAGGCAAAAGGTCATTGAAGCCTTTATCCAAGGGCTTCTTTGTCTTTCTCCCCCTCTTTTCCTCCCTCCCCCAACCTGCTCTCTCTCTATTTTGTCTGTATGTGTCACTCGTAAACATGTTGCTAAGCAGATATCACAAGACTATAACAAATATTATCAGGTTAATTTTCAGTCACATAACTGAGAACTCAGTTACAGAACTGAGACTCAGACAATGGTAGTTATGTTTATCTATCTATCTATCTATCTATCTATCTATCTATCTATCTATCTATCTCCCTATCTCCCTTATTTTCTGCAAAACAGTCCTGACTAAACTAATATATAATTTGTTAGCTTTAGGATGTTAGTATTATAATTGCCTGGAAGTACTAGAGAACTCCCAAATATATTGACTTATAAAGGAAGCTGATTTATCTTGCACCCAGGTGGTCCAGGACTGGTGTGGTAGTTCAAACGTTATGTAGAAGTCAGAATACTACTAATTTTGGGTTCTTCTATCCTCATGGGTGATCTTAATCGTAATGGCTGAGCCATTATATGCACATTTGAAATAGCAGGAGGAATGAGAGAAAGAAGGGGAACACATCAGACTACCTTTTTGTTTTGTTTTTGTTTTGTTTTGTTTTGTTTTGTGACAGTCTCACTCTGTCACCCAGGCTGGAGTGCATTGTTGCGATCTCAGCTCACTGAACCTCCACCTCCTGGGTTCAAGAAATTCTCATGCCTCAGCCTCCCAAGTAGCTGGGATTACAGACACCGGTCACCACTCCCAGCTAATTTATTTGTGTTTTTAATAGAGACGGGGTTTCACCATCCGGCCAGGCTGGTCTTAAACTCTAGACTATCTTTTAGTGAAAGCTCCCAGAAAAAGACCACAAGACTTGCATTTACATCCTATTGACCAGAACTTAGTCACAATACTGTACCTAGTTAAATATGGCTTTATTTTTGGAGGCTTAAAAAATTAAAAATTCTAGAAGGCATGAATGTGAATGGAAATAAATATACAGGTATAATATAATTAATTTCCGTTACATGATATTCAGACTATGGCATGAGGAATAAAATGATTTGCTTGAACTAACTCAAATATTGAAGCATTATTTTAAAATTCCCTTCCAAGTGAATATAGACTATGTGACTTTATATAGTCTTTAATATATTATTTCTTTTTTTGAAACTTATTTTTTAAATGGACAAAAAAAATTATGTAATTATGTACAATATGATGTTTTGAAGTATGCATATGTTGTGGAATAGATAATCCAGCCAATTAACAAATGCATTACCTCACATAGATATCATATTTTTTGTGGTGAAAACACTTAACATGCACTGTCTTTGCATTTTTTGAGAATATAATGTCATTACCTATAGTCACCATGCTGTACAACAGATCTCTTGAACTTTTTTTCTAACCGTAAATATGTATCCTTAGACCGTCTCCGCAACCTCCCTTTCCCACTAACCACCAACCTCTCATAACCATCATTCTACTCTTTATTTCTACGAAAATAACTTTTTTAGATTTTATATATGGATAAGATCATGCAGTATTGATCTGTGCCTGTCCTATTTCATTTACCATACTATTAGGCACTAAAAAAGAAGAAAAATCTGCCATTTGCAACAACATGGGTGAATCTGAAGGTATTATGTTTAGTGAAATACTATTTCTGGTTTAGCATATGAAAGTCTAAGTTTCTACTGCACATGGCCACTAGCTACAGCTACATGACCTCAGATTCTTTGTGTGAAAAATCAGATCACTGGATGATGTGACTTCTAACATTCTGTGATTAATTGGTTATCTCTGACGTACAAAGCCTTGAGGAAAGGCAGTGTTTCATATTGGCATTCCCAATGCCTGGAACAATGGTTTATAGGAATATATATATAGTTAAACATACATGGTGAAAGTTACATGAACCAAATAAGCATTTCACTTTCCTCCTAACTCTTCCTAGATGTTGCTAATTTCTCTGAATTTTATATAATAATATGCATTAGTTGTAACACTTTCAGACTCAAGTTACTGAAAGCCAAATCAAGTAGGCATAAACTGTTAGGATATTTATGATTTTACATAACAGGAAATCTAAAGATAGGGCAGACTCCAAGATTGGTTGATTGAATGACTAAAAATATGTCTTCATTTCATTTCTCTGCTCTGCCATATTCAGATATCAGATATCTTCAAAATAGATATTGAAAGAAATGGCATCACCTGCATAATGTATATACTTCATATCTAAATCATTTTAAATATTTTAAAATTATTTTCTAATTACTTATTAAAAGACTCATCTCCTCACAAAAACTGTTCTTAGATTACGTCCATACTTAACTTATATCCCCAATCTAGGACATAGTAGTAGAGGGCTGGATATGTAGTAGATATTTAGTATTACATCTTTGAATTATTCCTAAATACGTGAAATGTATAATATGTATTTCATCACAGTTAATATTATTAAATAAAAAGAGAACTTTGAAATCAGGTCATTTTGGATCTGGCTCAAATTGCTGACTCTCAGTATCTTTATCTCTAAAACAGAGATGTTAATGCCTAATTCCTAGTGGTGTTGAAGATTAAAATGAAAATCTGTTTACAAATAATAGTTTTTTAATTGGTCATGTGAACAAAGATTTCAAAATACTTTTAAAGAGACTGACTAAAAAGTACAAATACATATCTTTATTTTTGCCTTTTTGTGTTGGTTCCAGGAGAGTGCTATAATGTTGGAAGACATTATGGTTATTACATGGCATACAAATTATGGCAATAATTTAATTGGGCAACCATGTAACACAATCTTGTGAATTTATCTACCTGTATTTCTTTTTATTTTTTTAACTGTTATCTTTCTTGTGTTTGTTTTTCACTATTTATAGTGGTTCAAATTTAGAAATACATCAGCTCTGGTATGAGAGAAAATCATTTTGAGTGCCAAGAACACCCTTCCTTTTGTTTCAGCATTATACAGGTTTCTCTATCTCCCTTGGCATTCTGTATTTATTGCCATTGGGTAGTTCCAAGGTTGGCTTCTGACTGAACCTTCCAGAGTCGAGCTGTGTTTTTGCACACTGGGAACCTGGCCTTAGTCCCTTGAACAAAATTGTTAGTAGAAAAACCTTCCTAAATAAAATCAAGCAAGTGAAAAACAAACCACAAAAAATATACCAAACAAAAAATGCAGGTTTATTGATTTATACTTTACTGTTTGAAATTGCACGAAGCCATAAATCTGACTGAATTTAATTTTATGTCAATGTGAAATGTTTAGGACAGCTTTAGTTTATCACTTTTTTAATTGTAATGGGAAAATGTGTATTTCTGTCATTTTACATGTTTTTTTCTGTTATATTGTTTGATATTATGATTAAATTTCATAAAGTACCTGGATTTTGGGGAAAATAAAATATAAAGTATCTGTAGCTAAATATATGTGAAATATATATGATTACTTCAAAGAATATCTCATGATTTGCGTTTGGATTAGGACACCCAAATAAAACAAACAAACAAAAATCCTTCCCTGCTAAGTACAGAAAAAATGATTTAGGCAAAGACAGGAGAGAGCTAATTTGTTTGACAGAGTTGAGCTGGAAGTATAGAATATAGGCTTAAATAATTCCACTCTATTTCCTAAAGGGTCATGTAGAATTTATTAGCATAGGCAACTAATACTATGGTTGTGTTACCATTTCAGAATTGCCCAAAGCTATTTTGTTTAGTATGATTGGTCCTGCCAGGCTGCATACTTTATTTCAATATCATTCTTCAGATGCTGCATTTGAGCACAGCTGGCTTGCGTATTGCAATGAAACAAATGGACCAGGCCTTAGAACAATGAAACATCCTCCTTTATTTGAATCTCAGTGAAAGCTGCATGAGTTCAGATAGAAAGAAATACAAGAATATGAGGACCCTGATACAGAGACTAGAAATGATAAATCAGCATATTTAAAATTTATAAATGACATATGCGTACTGATTAGATGTGAAAACAGTTGTTAGTTTTATCTTCGGGCACTCAAGTGTATAGTCATTAAAACAATATAAATGTTGCAGTCTGTGTTGTGAATGTCTCCAAGGATATTCTTTTCAGAGTCATGGCTGTAACTTCCTTTTATATCATATTCTTCAGATGATGGCCCACCAGGTTAGTGAAGATAACTGTATTGCAATGAGATAGAGCCACTTATAAAAGTAGACAATGTGGTAGGCAGAAAAAGATCAGTATGACACTGCTGATAATAAAAGAAATGCTCCTGTCAGATACATTAAGCAGTACTTTTCATAAGTTTAATTCCTTCATTATTTTATTAATAAAAATATTTTAAGAACAATGCAAGATAGAATTGTCATGCTAGTACTACTTTAGAAGCAAGATAGAACTGTCATGCTCATACAACTTTATCTGATTCAGCATTTTTGAGGTCTCAAATTCAGTATTTAACCTAATAATTAATTTTATCTGTCAATAAAGGATCTGGTAGGTAGTACTTAGGTTTGGAGTCAGACAGAATGGACTAAAGGTTGGGCATTCTGTCACACCCTAATGTCTTATTTGTGGAAGGCTAATGATAATAGTAAATAGTAAAATGATAATAAAATGTGAGTAACATTAATAATAGCAGTAACAGTAAAAGCTCCTTGTAAAGACCAACTAACACACTGGATTCAATTAATAAATATTTATTGGGTACTTAACTATAAGCCAAGCAACATGGTAAGAATATATAGGTAAACAAAACAGATAGTCATTTGCCTATAAATCAGCTGTGATTACAGTAATAATCTCAAACAGATTTATTGTAATTGCATTGTGACATTTATTTCTTTTGTATTTCTCAAAGTGCTATCACAGTCCATGGTACCCGAAGGAATATTTTTCTTGTTCTATCTGGTGTTACATTTTGTTCTTTGTTTTAATTTTATTGGATTTTGTGCATATTATATTTGACTTTATTAAATACTTCACACAGCCACTCTTGAGATTGTGAATGATAAAACATCCCTTCATTTATTTAGAAGCTTTCTCATAACTTGAAGTCATGGCATTGAGTTTTCACAGATTCACATTGATAATGTGAATTTAATGCTGTAAGAAGAAATAATGCAACAGAAATGTTCGAGTTCACATGATGTCAGAGTAAAGGCTGGCATCCTCTGGATTTTTATGGTTTGAATAAAAATGCCTGAACTTTGGAGTTCTTAACTAAATATTAGTGGACCATGAGTTTCACCATGATGATGTAATCTTGGTGGCGTAGATGCAAAATAAAGTATCAGCTCCATTGAAGACTTTATTTTAGCCTGACTCATCAGTGGCTTCTTGAGCTGCAAATGCTGATGCTGTAATATGTGCCTAGAGAAACCACATGTTTAATTGCCTGGTCTGAAATGCTCAGTGCTTTATTTATTTTTTTTCACTTCCACATTGATCACAGAAAAGATGACTAATGTTGACATTGAGAAAAGTGAGGTTGAAACAAAATACACTTAAAAATTAGTATGGTTAGGAAGGCAAGCAGAACTCCTGCAGGGTTGTATAATAAGCTGAATATATGTGGTGAATTGGGGGCATCACTAGAAATGCTTCATACTTTTGAGTAGTTTCTAGGTTTTGTAACGGGCTGATTGTAATGTCATGTGTTTTATTTGTTCAGCAATATCTATCTAGTTTTATAGAATTTTAAACTTAATTTTCTGGAAAAGAGTAGAGACAGAGAGAGAGTTGCATGTTTGTGTGTGAACATGTGCAACCTATTCCCCCTTTGTATTATTTCATAATGCAGTTGTTGAAAGGTCAATTGATGCATATTTTACTCTGCTTTCCAGGACAATAGAATCAGAGCAGAGCATAGTTTCTACTCAGAGAAAGATCCAGGCTATCTAAAATTAGGTTAGATGGTCCTCAGCAAAGAAATCAAAGCTGTCTTATATTTAGTTCTAGTGAGACATCCCACTGTGCATTGATGTAACCAATAATATGCCCTTGTGGACCAATATAAGCTGCTGATTAACTTCTTGCAATAAATCTGTAGGTACATGCAGGTGTACATTTTATTCAAGGGGGAAAATAATTTATTTCCCATGCTACCAAAGAGTACTAGGAATTATTTAGAGCCTTTTGCTTAAATTTATGTTTTATGTCATCAGTTTTCCAGCATAATAATCAAATAGTCTTTTTAAAGTTTTGCATTTGCTACTTCAATATAAGATAAATATTTATAACATTATAGAAATTTTTGTTTAACCAGGAATACCATGCTTAACGGGAATAGGGAAATAAGTTGGCTTTTAATACATAGTTTGTATAATCTTACTGTCTTGTCAATGGTTTCCTCTTTATATATTGGATAAATCATAGATGCAAAAACAAAGCTGATTTGTGGACATGCCAGAAAGATGTCTGTTGTAATTTGAGCAAAAACAGCTATGGGATAATTTGGAAGATTCAAAGCTAAAGCTACCATATTCTCACATTTTGTCCCTACTTAAGCACATCTAGGGAAATAAAGGGAAAGCATATGTCCTCTCTCCTTTCCCTTTCCTCTCTTCTTCACATTTTCGTTTTTCTTACTGTCTTTCATTTTGTAATTGACCTTTTCCCTTCTGTTCTTAAAGTACTATTGGTAAATGGTAAGCGATGGCCTGCATTCTATGATGGCAGCAACCACATCTTTCATATTGGTTGTTGGTTAAGCGTGATAGTGATCATGTCAAGAACTGGATATTCTAGGCATCTCAGTATTCATTTTCCTCCATGAAGGACAATCTTTACTGAAAAATACAAAGGAGAAAACAAGAGTTATTTAGTAAAGGAAATCGAATCATTGTCTCATTTTAATATTTTTAAAATTATCATAAGTCATTGACAACTCAAGGAGAATCAAGAGTCAATATTAAGTAAAATGAATTAGAAATAAAATAATAGGTTTACCTAAGAGTAAGTTTCTGAGGGAAGCTAGATTATTTATCTGTCTAAGAATGGTGATGGGGTAGCATTGTTAATTAATTTTTCTTTAAGATCTAAGTTCAAACAAAATAAAATGAGCTTATAAGTTTTTTTATGACTATCTGACAGTTGTGTGTGTGTGTGTGTGTGTGTATTGGAGCTTGCTTTTCTTTTTTCATTGTTACGGCTAATAAACCTAGAGGTGAGTGTCTAATTATATAATTTATCTTTATTTATCATTTGCAGGTTCAGGAGATTTTGTTTAGAAACATAGAAGCATAAAGTTAAATGGGGTTTGGTGGGTCATCGTTCTAGTCAGCCATTTTCCCTGTAGAAAGACCAATCCCAGAGCATGGCAAATGGTAAATGGTAACTGAAGTCCTGTGTTCTAACAATTTCATATGTTTGTCTTTCATCGTAATGATCTGAAATCTATCTTCCTATCTAAACTGATTGTGATTCTGTTGATAACTTTGAATTATCCAGTTTTCCCAATCTTGAGAGTAGGAAGGAATATTTTTGGAACAAATATATGTAAACATCCAGAGTTATACCCGTTGAACAGCTACCAACATTATTAGTTTGTCTCCAGTTTTAGAGAATAATGATGTAAAACCATGACTGTTCCTCTAAAGAAAGCTTGTAGCATTGAGGACATGTATTCATCATCTGTAATTTCCCTTAATATCTTATTATCTAGCCTACATAAAGTTGCTGAGCCTTTATAAACTTTATTCCATTTTCAGATACTGTGTTTCATTGATGTAAGGTGCACCATTAGATTTTTCTATCACTAAGAATGATAAACAATGGCACTAATTAAATATGACACAATTATTTCTTATCACTTAGAATTTGCAGTTGGTACTTACTGAAAACAGATTGTGTATAAATTTGGGTGAATTTCATAATATGTAATGCCTGTACACATGAAAAAAAGAAAATATATATGAGGTAAATTGGTTGGAATATTCTCAAATTGCTTTACAATGAGATTATGACTTTTCTAAGTAACTTTGCTACCTAGAATTTTTGATATCTGTTATTTGGGAGGGTGGTAGTTGTTATTTTCTGTTTGTTTCTACATCAAGAATGTGGTGAAGCAGCATTTATTCTATTTTAAAAAAAGAACTTGTTTCTAGAAATTTATTCTGAATTACTGACCTCCAGTCTGTAAATTTTTTTTTTTGTGCATATGTGGACATATTCAACTATGTCACAACTGTAGCCTGGATGATATTAATTTAAGCAACACCTACTCCGGGATCACAGGAATTAAAATGTGAAAGGTCTGCGTGTTATATTTGCCAACAATTATGGTACTGTATCTTTTGGGAATAATCTGAATTAGTTCAGTCTAAGATAATACAGATATCGCCTACATAGATGTGTCTGAAAAATGATCGATTCCTATTCCCAAATTTCCTTGTGAAGGCAGTTTCCCAAGGAACTTTGGTCTTCACAGCTTCCTCTGACTGTCACAAATTCTGATGCCCTCATCAAAGATACGATATTCAAGATATGAATGCACAGATATCGTACCCAAAACCTTGGTAAATTGAGCCTTAACCATTATATTAGAAGATACTTATGAACATTCAGTTCTCTATTATGTTATCAATGGAGGAGAACTCTGGTTTTCTCAATATAGAGAATAGCTTTTGAATCAATTCTATCAGTATTAGACTTCAAGCCATGCTCTAAAACATAAAGGGATTATAGTGCAATCAATTAGATATAATGCATTGTGTTTATACAGAAGTGATCTTCAAGAGAAGCTGTCTTATTTATGCAAGTCAGACATTGTAGAGCAGGTATAGTTAGAATAAGTAAAACATATAGGCCTGTGAATTTTCTTTATTCATTTTTAACTTTTTGATTATAGAACATTTAATCACATGCACAAGTAGAACAGGCCGGGCACAGTGGCTCATGCCTGTAATTCCAGCACTTTGGGAGGCTAAGGTGGGCGGATCACAAGATCAGGAGTTTGAGACCAGCCTGGCCAATATGGTGAAAACCCGTCTCTACTAAAAATAAAATTTAAAAAAAAAGTCAGGCATGGTGGTGGCTGCCTGTAGTCCCAGCTACTTGGGAGGCTGAGGCAGGAGAATAGCTTGAACATAGGAGGTGGAGATTGCAGTGAGCCAACATTGTGCCACTGCACTCCAGCCTGGGCAACAGAGTGAGACTCCATCTCAAAAAAAAAAAGAAAAAAAGAAAAGAAAAGAAAGAAAGAATAGAACAATGGACCTCTTGGACCTCTGTGTACTCTGTGTCCTACTTTCAACAATTATCTGTATTTTTCCAATTTATTTTTTCTGTCTTCACTACATTTTCTCTGATCTCTAGAGTACTTTAAAGCAAATCTCAGACATCATGTCATTTTCCCGTATATATTTCAGTACACAGCACTCACATAGAAGTGCATTTTTAACATAAGCTTGCCATTATCACCTAAAAATTATTAGTAATTTCTTAATTTCACATCCTTGGTCCATATTCAAATTTCCCTGATTGTCTTAAAGATGTTTTGCAAACGTTTGTTCCTTTCTTCCTTTCTTCCCCCCGTTTCCCTCTCTCTCTCTCCTCCTTTTCTCTCCTTTCTTTCCTACCTTCCCTCCCTCCTTCCTCATGAATCAAGATGAAAACAAGTCAGAAATTGTGTTTACATATGTTCCTAACATCTCTTTTACCCTCCCTCACTTTTAGAACAGATTAGTATTTCTAGTTTTATTTACCTGGGAAGGCAGTAGACAGTGTGCTTTGAGTCAGAAAATTTGGCTTCCAATATTGGTGGTGGAACCAGTTATTTAACAAGTTAGAATCCCAGCACTTTGGGAGGCCGAGACGGGTGGATCACGAGGTCAGGAGATCCAGACCATCCTGGCTAACATGGTGAAACCCCGTCTCTACTAAAAAAAAAAAAAAAAAAAAAAAAAAAAAAAATACAAAAAACTAGCTGGGTGAGTTGGCGGGCGCCTGTAATCCCAGCTACTCGGGAGGCTGAGGCAGGAGAATGGCGTAAACCCGGGAGGCGGAGCTTGCAGTGAGCTGAGATCTGGCCACTGCACCCCAGCCTGGGCGACAGAGCGAGACTCCGTCTCAAAAAAAAAAAAAGTTAGGCTCAGTAGGATATAAGCAGTTAGCAACTTGATTCTTTCTCATTGTTACCCCTTGAAGCAAGCTCTATGGACTCATTCTTCCATAGAGCTTAGTATTCCTCCTAATATTGAGTAGTTTTCTACTCAATATTAGGTATTAGCAAATAGACTATTTTTTCTTGCTGTCGAATAGTCTAATCTAGTTGAATATACAATTTATTTTATTACTACGTTTTAAAGTTTTTCCTTTCCACTACCTCCTGCTATTCCCCCACCCAGGCCAGTTCTGTCCTGTATTGTGGAAGAGACCAGCAAGTTTATTCTTTTTTTCTCAACCTTCTCTCTCTTACAAACTAGCTACTCCTTCTGAATCTTCCAGATTCAGACCCAGTGGTGAGGTAGGAAACAAGAAATAATATAGATAGAACCACTTTATAAATAGAATGCTTTTGTGTGTCTGGTACTGTTTAATCTTGTGTCCATCTTCTCTGTTTCAGATGCCAAAGTCCTTGCTATTTCTCTCCTGAAGCCCTTCTGAGGGATTTTCTGTGATTTTTCACCGTTGGAAACTTCCAACTATAGGTCTTTGCCTGGGAACTTACAGTTTCCTCTCAGCCCTTGTCTTCCCAGAAATACTTTCTGTTGGGACTCTCTTATCTTTCTAAGGCAGCTGTCTTGGAAGGAGTGCCTTTGAACTCTCAAGAACACTTCTTTTCAGAAATCCACCAGGCCAATGAGAAAACACATACATGCTTGCTGGGTCCATCAGTGGAAGTGCAAGCCATCCCAGATATAGACCGGTCTCAAAACTGTTCTACTTCCAGCCACTCTCATAAAGAGGGCTTCATAGGAGTACAGCCTCCCTCAACTCTAAGAGACATACAACTAGCCTGAATTCAGGAAGAAAACTTTGACTAGGTTGAGGAAAGAATGAGGCAGCACTTCAGAAACTATCTAACTAGATACTCACTACCAGTTTTTTCACAACATCTCATGAATTCATAGCTTTTTCTTATATAGGCTAGAGATGAGGAATGAGCAAAACTGGATTCATATTCTCTGATCCTATTCTCAGTAGATGTGTTTACTATTGTTCTTCACATCTGGGCCTTATGAAAAGGAAAAGACACAGCTCATGTCTTTGAAATCTTGGCCACATCATTTAAACTTACTGGATCTATTTCCTCAACTGTAAAATCCAGGCTTTGGAGAGAAGTTAATGTAGTATGGTCCCTCCCTTCAAGGAACTGGCAGTTTACTAAAGGAGATGTATCTCAAAATCATCACCCTACTAAAAATTAGATTGGAAATATTAGAGAAGTAAGCAGGATGGGCTATTCCATGGAAAGAGGCAAAGAGGAGAAACAGGTTTTCCCAACAAAGGGAAGGACACTCTTCAGTTTTGTATTCCCCACAACTCTTATCAAGGTAGTAAATGTTCAACAGATACACTCTTATATAAATAAATGCCCAAAGAGGTAAATATTAAGGAACTATTTCACTTATGGGACAGAGGATGTATAGTTTTTTGTACTTATTTAATGATAAGGCACCAAATATGAACCTGAGATTGTCATATTCTGCCATCTGGAATATTTTTAAATCAATTAGATTCATTTGCAAAATGGCTGGAAGGTTTCAGAAATGCCACCTCTGATCCTTTATGAGTGTAAAGCTGAGACCAACACAGGGATCCCATGTATGAACTCTAACTTTGACCAAATTGTGTACAGTCTGAACTAAATAATGGAATTCACCGGTTACCGTCTTTATAACACACCTTAGTGGAGATAAACCCTCTGCCAAGCAGTAAAAACAAAATAGGTACTTGAAGAAAAAAGAGACCTCAAAGGAGAAGGGACAATTTGAGAGAGGAAGGTCAAGTGCAACCAAAGCCAGCCTGTGCCTCTGCAATAAGAACATAGCACATCTGTGAAATATGTGTGTTTATTGAATACCTACAATTTATTCATTATTTGCAAGGCATCATGCAGAAGATATCATGACCTTTAAGACAAGGTTATTGTTTATTTGAAATTTGTACCATAAATTAAATTATTTAAGGCAGTGTATCATGTAGTCTCCTACCAATGCCTTTGCCAACTGTTGGAATAATGATAGCCATTCTCTCCTCTGATGTTCTGGAATATTTTACATGTTCTATCTTAATGCATTCTCAAACAGGATTTCTCTCACCAGGTTTCCTTGATTATAAGCCATATATTTTATAGCCTTTGTATCACCAATGGCAAAAACATCAGAAATCAACAAATGGAATAAACAGATGAATAATGGAAAAAAGAGTGGTATAGATACAGACCTGGAGTACTTCAAATATTGAACAGAATGGATGTTGACGGGGAAGTGTTTCAACACAGAGAAAATTGGCAAAGAGATGTTAGCTGAGGAACAGTAGGGCAGGTAGGAAGAAATTTATGTAAAAAGGAATAAGAAAGCAGAAGCAGGGAAATCTTATAGAATAGCAACACTTTGACAGAGGATGAAAGAAAGAACAAACACAAAGGACTTGGTCCTGAGCCAGCCCATGTTAGGGGCTCAGGCGGTGCAGTTGGCTCTTTTCTCATTATGTGCACTTCTGAGGTGTAATTAAGGGAGAGGTGGGTCCCCAGAGTCAGTTCAGCTGTTAAAAGGGGTGTTTGTGCCACTAGCAGAACTCGGCACTGTATGGTTCTGTTTTCTGTGATAGTAAGGTGGGGTGAACAGGGGCTCAGATGAATCAATGAAGTCCTCTGATTCACAGTGCTTCTTGACTTGGCTATCAAAAATCCTGCCACCTTTATATACGTGGGCAGGACTTTCCATTGCACTTGCTAGTAAGCATGTAGAAAAGTCTCCCTCTTTATCTAAAGGACAGAATAGGGAGTAGGAATTACTGAGGAACTGGATTTATTTTTGTGGGGCTGTACATTATTGGCCATAAGATCAAAGCTGCAATGTAACATCTAAGCTGTCTGTAAAATATTTTTTAAATATAACTCAACAACCTTATCCATATTCATCCTTTGCATGAGCATGAAAGATCAGGTTGTTCAGTAGTGAAATTGCCTTGTCTTCCGAGTTGTTCATGACCATTGACAATACGCAGCACTATGCTTATTTTTCAAGTGGTAACTTCAGAGAGAAACTACCAAAAATCTTACCCTGTATTCTGACATTCTTTTATTAGGGACTCATTAATTCATTAGAAGTTTTTAATGTATTTTCTCACTCAATAGGCTTTTGATAAGATGTGAACATGTCTAAAGTAGCAGTGACATAAGCTTTTAGTTTTGGCTGTCCCCTTAGGGCCACACACCTGAAGGGTAAACTAGGTATGTATCTTAGAGCTCAGAAAATCATAGCATTTCAGATTCTGAAGCACTGAACCCATTATTTTCAACATACAGATGAGGAGGCGGAGTCCTGGAGTGGTAAGGTGTTATACACAAATGTGAAATTATTGGGTTACAAATCTAAAACCAGTACCATATCTCTTGACTCTCACCACTAGTCTTTCCTCTATTGCCACACCTTGTTTGGGATCAGTCTTCTGTCAAGAGTACAAAGAGAGGACAAAGAAAAGGGGTTTCAAGGAGGAAGAACAACCTGAGAAAGATGAAGGACAAAAAAATGAGATCTTGTCTCTGCTGTGATGCTTGGGGACAGGCTTGTGTGAGAACTTAGCCACGCCACAACGAGACCTAGCATCACAGCAAAATATAGCCCTACATTTCTACAGCATCAGGACAATAATGCAGATTTTATGCTTAATGATAGCTCTTTCAATTCTGTTGTAGAAAACAAGTGCTCTCTAGCTCTCATCCTGTATTTCTAATTTTAAATTCTTATACATTTACATTGCAGTGAAATTGCTCCATACGACCCTTGGAAATACTACTGTACAACATCAGCTTTTTAACTCAGTTGAGTGAAAAATGGTGATCAAAAGTCTGTATTTTCTTATAACTGTTAATATTTCAGTGAGGTCAGAAAAAATACAGAGCTAAGTTATGAAATGAGTGAGCTTTATGATACCTTTTACTTTAAAAATAAATGTTTATGCTTACTTTTAAGTGACCCTGATTAACTGAAAATATTCATAAACATATATAGTATTTAATTTTTCCTTTCATGTCAATAGATATTTATACACCATTTATATATTTTCAGTTGAAGAGCTAGAAATGGTTATGGGAATAAAAGAGTTCAATTATGATTCTATTGTTCCCTTTAAAGAAAGGGGTGTTCTTTTCCTACCTGCTATTCATGGAACAAGAAGTTGTGTTAGCTTTGTAATGCTACTGTAATAAATTACCACAGGCTTTGAGGTATAAAACAAGGCAAACTTATTATCTTATAATTCTGGAAATCACAAGTCTGAAATCTGTCTTATTGGGCTAAAATCAAGGTGTTGACAGGGTCATGTTCGTTTGTGAAAGCTCCAGAGGAGAATCAGTTTCCTTGCCTTTCCAGCTTCTAGAGGACATTTGTTTGCCTTGCCTCATGTCCGCTTCCACCATCGTCCAAACCAGCAACACCAGGGCAAGTTTGTTGTTGTTGTTGTTTTCACATTGCCATGTCTCAGACTCTGTCTTCAGTCTCTCTTCCATTTTCAAGGACCCTTGTGATTAAATTGGACTCACCTGTACAGGTAGGGTAATCTCCCAATTTTAAGGTCAGCTGATTAGCAACCTTAGTTCTCCTTCGTAACCTAAATATATTCACAAGTTTTTGAAGATTAGGACCTTGATGTCTTTGGGAGCCATTATTCTGCCTAGCACAAAGCTCAAGAAGGTTAAGAAGAAAAGCTGTTACTGCCGCTTGATGGCAAGTAGTTGAGGATATCATTGCATCCTCATGCTGGAGTGGGTGTGATTAGTGGGCTGTACGCAATATTTCTCTAATGCATAGAAGGAGACTCAGTACTTTCCCCTCACCTTGCTACAGGTAAGGATACCTAGCAGCTAAGTCTGTGCTGAATGTTGTTAATGAGTTAACTACTAATTATTTGAGCTGATTCCATCAGAATATACCTGAAAGTATATAAGTAGTAGGCAGCTACTATATTCAGATAAAAATCATTTTGAATAAAACTGAAAATATAGCCAGATTCAAAATATAGTTTATGTAAATACCATATCCATTTTTTTCCTTTCAACACCTTGATATCTGCATTCAAAAATTTTACTTTTGGCAAATATACTGATGCAACGCCTATGAAATTGACAAATTTGACAAACAAACCTGTTTGGGTGGGCATACAAGGTAATACTCAATTTTTTTTTCTTTTTTTTTTTTTTTTTTTTTTTTTTTTTTTTTTTTTTTGCTTTTGTGGAAAGCTAGTCAGTTAGTTGTCTCCTTTACACAGGTTATTATGACAAATCATTGAGATTAGTCCTGCCAGCTGTTGAGCCGGTGGCTCTCCTCCTTGGCACCCCTGTTGCTTATGTGCTTTCACCCATGTCATTCTTTACTCAAGAGAGAGAATTCTTTGGCAGTGAAACACCATTGGCTTCTCAATATTTGTGTGGATTAAGCATCCACAATGTAGACATGATGTGAAAGACACTGTTGGATGGATATAAATGCTTATTTTACCTTTTTTCTTTTTCAATTTCTTCCCACTCCTAAATTATCCCTCACCTGCCAAACATAGCCCTGGATTCGAAGATAATTATGGTTCAAATTCTGAAGATCACAGCTCCTATAATTTAACATTACCAGATTTTCAGCTTTCACTAGGTATAAATTCATTCTAATTTAAATGAACACTAAATTTCATCAAAATTGGTGGAAAACACTCTGGAAAAGCTATGGAAATCACTTAGAATGTTGCCTGTACAGAGTAAGCATTACATAGAGTAGTAGTAGTAGAAACTTGATACTTTAATATTATTTTGATAATGTAATAACTTCTGAATTCCTACATGTGTTTTTATTTATTTGTACTTCCTTTGAAAAATTGTGATTTCTATTCTTCCCGTCAAATATTAAAAAATGAAAGTATGTATTTTATATTTGGCCATGTCTAATGTAGGTCAAACAGCTAAAATTGATTCAACTGCTAGCAGCATTTTATTGGAAATGTTCTTTGTTTTCATAAGAAAAAAATACTAAATTTAATTAATGATTAAATGGACCTAGGACATATAGGCAAGTGATAATGCTTGTAAACTTTCTACTTTCCTTGCTATCTCAGTTGTAAAAACTAAAACTAAGTAGGTATCTGACTACTCCATCCTATATTAGACATAATGGGAGAGATCTATTGTGACATATAACCCTTTTTGCCACTTGCCTTAGGATATTACTCATTATGAAAGTGTTTTGCTTAAGTCTTTGTTAAAATCATACTGAAATAATCCACTTTATTCATGTACCCAAGCCCCAAACTCATGTATGTATGTATGTGTAGCAATCTTTGGTTTAATAACAGTTCATCTTTCAATAAATAGAATATTTGTTGTAGCAATCACTTTAATGTAATGAGAAGAAAAGAAAGGAAACGAAAAAAATAGAAAAATGTTAAGCCAAAAAAGGTATTTTAAGCCAAGCACAGTGGCTTATGCTTGTCTGTAACCCCAGATACTCAGGAGGCTGAGGCAGGAGAATGGCTTGAGACCAGGAGTTCAAGACCAGCATGGGCAACCTTGTGAGACTCCATCTTAAAGAGAGAGAGTGAGAGAGAAATTTTAAAAAGAATATTTTGATTACTGACATTCTCTGAAAATGTTTTTGTTTTTTTAAAACTTTGGCACCTCTACTAAGTTCCTAGTTGTGCTGCTTTGCAGGAATACTTGTTTTAATTTTTGCTCTTAGTATATCTGATGAATGTATTTTTTCCCCTCAGGTAGCTGTGAAAAAACGTTGTATAAGCTCCACTAAAACTTGTGTCTGAATACTTGTTAGCCTATATTTCTGCAGAGGGTTCTTTTGTATTTATGTCTGAAATAAATCAAGTTCCATCTATGTAGCAACACCTGTTTAGAATGACATACAGTTTCTGTGCGTGTTAAACCTTGGTTAGTGTACTTTATTAATTGTTCCATTTGTATCTGGATAATGCTCAAGGCATTGATTTGAGTTTACCTTAGAATTCACACCTTTAGAGTTCACTGATGTATCTTTACTTTTTAAGTGAGTCAGTATCATCTTAAACCCTTATATGAATAACCTATGGGTTTAAAATGTAGAATTTGAAGGATATACTGATCCCCCTGTCCTTTTTTTTAACCCAGACTAAATCACACCATCCAAAACCTGCTGCAAATTTCCATTTAACTTGTTCCTGGTTTCTACTTGCCTCTCTGAGTTAAATGTTATTAAACTAAATTTTCTAACTAGTTTCATACTTTTGATGCACATATTGCCTTTCATTTATTAATTCTTTTCAATATACACATTTCCATTTAGACATTTATTTAATCCCTCACTTATGGAAACAATAGGCCGTAGGTTTTTCCTGCTTCTCTTTTATTCTTTTGTCCCTGTAGTATCTCCTAACCTATGTAATTACCGTTTGTGCTGGGTAACCTTCCAAAGACTCTACTCTAGATATTTTTTGCTAACTTTGATTTCAATGATTTCTGTTCAATATTAGTTTCCTATATTTTAGTGATGTTATATTGATATATTACTTCTTAAAATATATTTTATAAGGCAGTTTGCAAATGAAATTAATTATAAAATATTTCTCATTAGAGTGTTCATAGTAATAATTTTATCATCCTTAGGAAACCTATTATAAAAAAAATAGGGAGAAAGCACATGAATGGTTTCTGTTGTCTTAATTCTAATAGTATACAACATTTAGCAGTAATAAAATTTAGCTGTAGTAAAATCAAGCTTTCCAAGCTAGACCATTTCTATTTATAGCATTTAAAACGGGCATAATATTAGCTATCTCAGAAAAGCTGTACCAAAGTAAATAAGTTACATGGGAAAACTCAAAAAGTTTAATTGTACAAATATCATTTGAGGGCTAAGTGTTACAAGAGTACATTTTCATTTACTATCTATGGTTAGGGTGGCACATATGAATTTAAAGGTTTAATAATATAAAATATGTCAATATAGAAACAGACTTGTATGTATAATTCTTATGCTATGTATAAATGAAAACCCAAAATTGTAGGTATTGTGTCTATTTTTTTTCAAAACTAACTCAGAATATATTGTTCTTATAAGAAATGTGTTTGGATTTTAGGTCTATTTGAAGTTCATATCTTATGACACATTATGGTCATATTTGTAAGTCTGGACAGAATTTGATTTTCTTAACAAAACTAAATTTTGATTGGGAAAGGCCTTACAACTGACCAAAATTCTCACAAAATACAAACTCATAGAGATGTTCATCATACCAACCTCTTATACAGATAAGAAAGCTGAGCCCAGAAATGTGAAGTGGCTTGCCTACATTCACAACAGTGCACCAGTTAGAACAAACAAGTTCAGATGATCCTGCTAACTTATATGTTTCAGAGGGAACTCTTGTTTTTACAACAGAAAGTTTTTAGGCTGTCAAAAATCTGGATGTTGGAAATGGAAAAGTTCATATTGAGCCATAGGGACTGATTAAGGCTAAGAGCTGAGATCATACATCTTTCAGGGTTTGTAAGAATCACTTGACTGATCTAGAAAAATAGCCATGTGAAGGCTTTCTTTAATGTGGCAGTTCAGATGCCAGTTTCACTCCAAGATTTATCTTTACTAGCCAGTCATCAGTTCTGAATAGGCATGGGTATGAATATGAGGTCAAGGTTTTACAAATGTGAAATTCATCATTGTGATTCTAAAGCAAGTTCTTTTTGCATTGTTATTACATTTTACAAAATGTATAGAAAAAATTTATCCCTGTTCTTATTAGTAAAATGTATATATTTTTCTTTAATAATCCATCTTTCTAAGCCAAGAGGCAAAATTATTTCAAAAATGTTTGTCCTACTGTGCCACAGGGGATGGGTGTCTGGACTATTAGGAGACCATAGGTATTTTAGAAAGTTGGTATTAACATGTGATTTCTATTTTACTTTTTTTTTTAATCCCAGAAATCCTCACATCAGTCCTGCCTTTAAGAGGCACTCCTAGAAAATTGTATTAACTGATTTAAATTTTAACTTCCTTTGCACTTTCTTTGGGGCACCTTTATTAAAAAATCTAGATAAAGTTCATTTCTGTTTTCTTCACAGCCTTTACACAGAGCTTTACAAATAGTTGGCACTTAATAAATATTTGTTGAACAAGGGAAGATAAAGATGAATATAAGAGACCCTTACGTAACTCAAAAGTAGAAAATTCAGACACTGAAAGGTGAAAAATTGATTATATTGCCTTTTTACAGGAACTCATTAGCTGTCAATCACAGAATCTGTTTATTGACATAAACTCAAAGTTTCCTGATTCAGCCTTCCAACATATGAAGAGATTCTTTTCTAAATATGTATGACAATTTACAATGACACCAAATCTCCATTCTTTCACTGATAGGCAGTGACTGCCTAGAAAATAGTAGTCTCATTTTCAATAACTGTATTTGTTGAAATATAGTTAAGAAAGAACTACATTCTTGTACCTTGCCCCTCTCAGGCTCTAGTTACATTTATGATTGAAATAATACAAAATTAACACTTCTCGTACATTATAAACCTTCATATATTTTACATTATTTGAAATGTTTTCCAGGTCTCTTCTTATCTTGGCTGCAATATCCTCTTGAACTCTAACATGCTACTATTTGCAGTCTCTTATTTGTAGTTTGTCTTTATTTAAATATATTAAATAGGGATTTCGATTACCAAAAAACCTACTATCAACCCAGAAAGCTTCCTTAAAAATATACTCATTGATAGAATTTACACAGGAAAGTTTGAGGTTACTAACTTTGTAAAACTCTTAATTACTTGTTCGAGTATTCTACAGAGTCAAATGCACAGGACCGAGGAAAGAAATATTTTATCCTCGACATGATTTGGTGGCTTATTCTTATCTTATCATAAATTGCAAAGGGCTCCATTTTTTTTTTTTTTTTTTTTTTTGTATTGTGATTACAAGGTCATTTTTGCTACAGGATGGAGCCTCCTAGAGGGGAATGTGATGTGTCTCTTATCAGAACAAAAGATATTTTGGGCTCTCAAATATATTAGCTCAGTCAATCATCAAGAAAAGGATATTTTCTCTGACCCAGTTTACTTAAGTGATTTATGTGGAACTTAAAAGTTTAGAGTCTAAAATTACTCCTGACATTGAATTTGTTTTTTAATTTGCTTCAGGTCCCATGGAACTCATTTAAGTTCAGAACTTGCATTGCTAAAGGTCTAGGTACGATGGTAATCTCTCTACAAATATAATAAGAAACATACTAGCACTCTTGGGGCATGGAGGAAAATGTGCAATGGACCGTAGAGTAAACAGTGGAGCTAGGGTACTGTTTGAACTTTTGTTTCCAAAGGTGAAGTTCATAGTAGTAAGTATTAATAAGGATCACTCTCTTTTTCTGAATTATACACTATGGAATTTGGCCAATGCTGTCTGAATACTCAGCTATTCTTTTCATATTCACTCAAACCTGAGAGAAAAAGTTAAATTTTGACATGCAGAGAAGGAAGAACAAGGGTCCCTGATTTACTTTATGAATGATAACATTTTGAACACCTAAACCCATTGGCCTCCTTCAAGCTAACCCCTAACATTTGCATGGCCCGTGTCAAGAACAAATGGATACTATAAGGATACTATAAGTTTAAATATTTAAAGTTATAAATCAAACTAACAAGCTGCAAAATTGTATCTGATATGTCTCCTGTCTTAGCAAATACAACTTTCCAATTACTAGGAAGGCTAGGTTCAAATTTAGAATTTTCTGACACCTTGTAGTTAGTTTCATGCTGTAATATGACCTTCCTGCCCCAAGTTTGGTCCATGGCCAGCTCCTTTTCCCTTCCTATCCTGGCTTCATCTAGCACCAGGAGGAGACTCATGCACTCATGTGGGCACCTGCGCCTGCATGATCAGTCTCCAGCCATACTAAAGATCTCTGAAAAATGTCTCCTTTGGTCTCCCTTGGGCCTAGGAGGATACATATGGGTAAGAACGTTCACCTCAGGAAGGTGGACCTAAGGAAAATGCTTGAAAGTAATGCCCAGGTTAATTTGACAGGGCATTTGGGAGTTGCAGGCACCTGGAGAATAGTCTATATAGAGGGATATGAGCTTTGGCTGGGTATCCTGGGTCCCATGGATTCTTAACTCCCTGGAAGGTTGTGATAGGAGAAAGAACAGCATTGGCCCTAGATCAGGGGCCTGGATCTGAGGGTGGTCTGACTTTTTAAAAAACATGTTTTCCAGAATGAGAGATTGCTCTTGGGAAACATACAAATTTGTGTGATGAAGACAGTAATGGCAATGTAGTTTCTGAAAAGAAAAATGTATTCATATAACTCAAGAAGAAATGTTAGAGGCCGAACACGATGGTTCACACCTGTAATCCCAGAACTTTGGGAGGCCGAGGCAGGAGGACCATTTGAAGCCAGAAGTTCAAGGCTGCAGCGAGCTATGATTGTGCCACTGCACTCTAGCCTGGGTGACAGAATGAGAACTTGTCTCTAAACAGAAAGAAGTAGGAGAAGGAGAAGAAGAGAAATATTTGAGACATAAATTAATGCAAAAGCCTATGAACAGGGAAGACTATTTGGTCTTATTTACTATTTGCCTTGATCAAAGTTCTCTGTTTATCAATAAAAATATTAATAAGACTATATAAGAGCCTACCTATAATAGGTAGAAAAATTAAGAATGAAACTCATGGTTGCTGTGTCCTTGCCAGGTGTCATTTTTCCAGCTGTTGTAGTCATAGAGCTAGACTGTCAGACAGTTCGAGAAGCAGGTGGCTATAATTAGTTCTTTATGTAAACATTAACATTATCATCCCTATAGACAGAGCCTATTCCCATTCTCTTCTTGGTCCTTGAAAATACCTCTGGCCTCTTGTCACTAAATTCCAGCAGGTGCCAAAATGCTGCAGGTTTCTATGTTTAATATTGCAGTTTTCACTTGTGGAAATTCATGTCATACACTACTCTATGTCATTGCAGCTGCTTTTGTTTTATACAATACAGTCATCTGTCGGATTTAATGTTGACTTATCAGATTTACTTTGTACTTACTTTATATTTTGAAAATATCTTTTCTTTAAAGTCTTAATAGTCATTTTTAAGTTGACTAGATTAAATGTAAGATGATTTCTGTGTGGCTTCGGAAGTAGAACACACAGTTTAGATTTTGAAATTTTCATTTTTGGCAGGCATAGTGCAGGATGTGGCCTAGTTTCAAAATGTTTATTTGAAACAAAAATTTAACTGGAATTCAATACTGTGCTTTCTGGAAGGAGTTCATAAAATTTTGACTGTGGTTATATTTTTGCACCTAAAATATATATTTCTACACTTTATCTAGAAGTACTTTTTAAATAATTTTAAAGGGATTACTATCAAGTTTTCTGTTTTTTTTTAAAACAAGAAAGGTTTTTTCCAGATGTCTACATTTTAAATGTATTTTACATGTTACATATGAAAATAGTCATGTATTCAAAAAACTAACAGCTGATATATTGTCACTAAATATGAAGAAAACATGCACTAGATCTCCTTTTTTACATACTACTAATAAATTTGACATAGAGAGAAATCAGTAAACATAAAAGTAATGAATACATGAAAACAAAAAACTTTTGGACTATTCTTTGGAATTTAGTCTTTACTGCATTAACACTATTTAAAATTTCCTCTAATTTTTTTTATACATTGGATAGAACTAGCAACATAAACAATGACAGTATTTTCAGGTGCATAAGATGAACAGATGAGTGAGTGTGTGTCTGTGAGGCACTGTTCTAAGCACTTCATATGGTTAATCACATTTAATCGTCATACCCAATAAAATAGGTGGCATTTTTATCTCCATGTTATGGATGTGTAAACTGAGGCACAGTATACCTAAGTGATTTGTCTAAGGTCACACACTAGCCTGGGGTAGAACCAAAGTTTGAACCAGCCATTCTTGTTTTAGTCACTCTATAATATTGCCCTTGGAAAGTTATGGAATTATAGAGTATTGTAAGTCAACAGATACTGAAAACATTTTTTTAGAGATGGGATCTTGCTCTGTTGTCCAGGCTGGTCTTGAACTCCTGGGCTCAAGCAGTCCACCTGCCTCAGCCTCCCAAAGTGCTAGGATTACAGGTGTGAGCCACTGCACCCAGCCTGAAAACATTTTTAAATGAAAAGAACAGTGGAAATAATAGTACTAGTTCATTTTCCTGTTAAAATACTAGGTTTATTAAAAAACACCAGACTTAGAGGATACAAGATTCTGGTCCTAATTTTGCCAATGGCTGTGTGACATTGAATAAATTACCTTATCCTCTCTGAGCTTCAATTTTCTCATTTTTAAACTATGGAAAGTAATATTGTTCAAATAAGTGGTAGGAGGATTAAATCAAATATCGTGTAAGCTATTTTTACAACAATTTGTATAACAGACAAACATGAAATAGAAGTTTTGGCCTTCCTATGTCCCTCCCTGTGTCTCTGAACCTCAGTTTTCAATGAGAAATGGAAGAAACAGAGTAAATGAGATAATAGTTTTCTAATATCTCTATAATTTCATGGTTACTATAAAAATTGCAACTTTAAAAAATTTATTAGTTCATTGCAACTAATTTAATATTTCATTAAAACATAATCTTAGATTTTTAAGATTATATTTTTATAGTTATTTTCCTAGAACTATAGAGCCTTAAAAAAAGAACTAAAAAGATTATCTGCTTAATACAAAGTTCTAGGACAGCCAAAAGTATATCAGAGTTTTGTAGAATCA
Organism: Macaca nemestrina; assembly: GCF_043159975.1. Lineage (NCBI taxonomy): Eukaryota > Metazoa > Chordata > Mammalia > Primates > Cercopithecidae > Macaca > Macaca nemestrina. Next base: position 58,807,006 of record NC_092128.1, on the reverse strand, counting down.
TGTGTTTGAAAATTTCAACACAGCCATGTCTAATGTGCACAATATTTGCAACCATGAATATTATTTTATCCTTAATTTAAATCTTCCTTAAAAATTTAAGTTTTTTCTTTATTTGGTGGGGGATATTTAGTGTGGTTGAGGCATACTTTAATTAAATTTAGTTAAGTCATTTATCAAATTTTCATCTTTGTATTTAGAAAAGTTATTTTTTATTCCTTTTCTCATGTCTTTAACTTTCTGTTCATCATGTGTGGAGGCCAAAACTGATCAGTAAACATGTAGTAATAAATTTATGGTATTGTTTCTATATAGGTGTAATTTTTAAAAAATCTTAGCGTGTTTACAATAGAATCCCAATATAGGAATCATCCATGTTTTAATAGAGTACGAATATAGTCATCATTCATTTTTTTTTAATTACTCTTATTTTGGATATGTCATTATTTGTGCTGTGTATGTAAGTTTGGACTTTTATCCCTAAAGCTACCCTGGCATCCAACCAACGTCAAAAGATTGAGGGCATGTGCCTTTTTTCCAACTTAATTAAAAGTCAACAAATAACAAACAGGCAATATGACACAGTAATGTGTTAGAAAATGACAGCTGAAAACAAGCCCACATTCTTTGTCACTCTTCAAGTTTGGACATCCTATCTTCTGCCTGAAAAGTGATATTGCCTGAATGAGAGAAACAGCATATCCTTCCAATTATTTATTCAATAAATTTTGCTGTGAGACTACATAGTTGATAGCAAGTGATATTAAAACAATAGACTTGAGAACCAGTTTGTGTAAGTAAGAGCTGGCCTATGCTCAAATGGAAAAGATTGCATGTGTCATGTGTACCTATACACAAATCAACACTATTTGCCAGAGTGTTGTAAGTTTTAAACATTTGTATTTCTTATGGCATAATACTCTGTGAAGAATGGATGTAAAAATCTTGGAAAATTCCTACTTAAGTGTAATAAAAGTATGCTCTGATGATCCTAGGTAAACAACTTAGGATTATGTGACTTTTAACAAAATACATAAAAATACATTAAATATACCCATAACTAATCCTGTGTATCTCCATGATCAAAATCAAGATCTGTCATGTTGAGAGGTGGCACTTCATATTACATTGAATGTAACCAGTGTAATTGAGGCAGGCTCTTCTGAAGAACTGCTCAACATTGGGATAGCTGTGCTTGTAGAACATATAATATGTAGAACATGCTATATAACTAATGTATGTAGAACATACTATATAACTGTAGCATGTAGAACATACCATATAACTATAGTATGTAGAACATACCATATAATTATAGTATGTACACTATAGTTCATGTGTCATTTTACTAAAATTATTTTTAACTGTAAGGTAAATTTACTTGAGTCCAAAGGAACAAATTTATTTAAAAGCACTAGGAGTTACAATGTATATCATGACAAGGAAATGTACTACTTCTGAAAATCAGTTAAGGAATGCTATATTAATCATTGCAGTTTGCATTTAGGGAATTCAGTAGTGAAGCCACAGGGCAAGGATTTTATTATGCTGCTGTTCTATACATCTATTCCTTGGAGTATATGTTAACTGTGAGTTGTAAATTGCTTGCCTTTGCAGATAGCTTTTGTAACTCTAAAAATAAAATGCAAAGTCAGCACTATGACCTTGTTTATTTTTGGATAAAAGATAAAAAATAGAATGATTACTCTTCAAAGCATTTTCCTCTTTCAACGCATTTATTTTTACATATAAACATTTATTTTAATGTGTATGTATACCTTATGAAGTTTTTTATATATACAAACAACAGAATGTTGAAATATGATTGTACTAATTCTGTAATACTACACATATTGGTAACGTAGTGGTTCTGTAGTTCTGCAATATGTATCATTTTGTGAGAGACCTTCTTCCTGTTCCTCATAGGCATCTCTGTTTATTGAAGTGAAGGATAGCTGGAAAAAAGGAAAGGGTGGAGAAAAATGGGCTTTTACTAAGATAAAACAGTGTGGTTCATGAATACAAGTTCACAATTTCTATTTTCTCTGACAGCCTTTGCTGCACTCACATATATTTTCCTATATTTTCCATTTGGTCAAATATATGGGACTAAAATATTCTTCTAAAGACTTTGAATATGTAAATAGATTGAACACTAATACAGTATTATTCAGAAGTATGATTAACACAAATGAACAATCTTCAGCCAGATGTATGATAGTTGGAGAACAGTCTGATGTACTAATCTTTACCTAGGATCTTTTTAAGGCAAGTGCTTAATATTTGCTGCAGCTTCTTTTCTTTTTTTTTTTTTTTTTGTTTTTGGAGTTATTTATTTTTTAAAATATTAGATAATTTATATATATATTTAATTTATTTATTATTATTATACTTTAAGTTGTAGGGTACATGTGCATAACGTGCAGGTTTGTTACATATGTATACTTGTGCCATGTTGCTGTGCTGCACCCATCAACTCGTCATTTACATCAGGTATAACTCCCAATGCAATCCCTCCCCCCTCCCCCCTCCCCATGATAGGCCCCGGTGTGTGATGTTCCCCTTGAAACCATCATTCTTAGCAAATTATCACAAGAACAGAAAACCAAACACCGCATGTTCTCACTCATAGGTGGGAACTGAACAATGAGATCACTTGGATGCAGCTTCTTTTCTAAGACTGGATTAGGTACATGAATTTTGAAAATACGACTTCTGAGCACATAGAGGAACCATAGTTTCAGCAGTCAAGAATTAGGGTCCTTTAAATAATTCAGAGTTCTTAAACTAGAGTATTATCTACAAATTCCCCAAAGATACACTGGGAAAATCTCTGCTGATAGGCTCTCTTCTAGAAGCATTACATTTGCATCTACAGCTTTTTGGTTGTGTGTCTAGGGTGTGCATTTCCTATAATATAATGATTGTACCTAATCTTTTCCTAGCCGCAGGATGCTCTCCACAACCCTGGCAATTAAGCAACTGAATCCAACCCCTGGGAAATAAGGCCCAGTCCTGGTAATTCCTGCAGGAATTGCAATAATACTAGTGAGCTATGGTGGGCACAGTGGCTCATGCCAGTAATCCCAGCACTTTGTGAGGCTGAGGCTGGCAGATCACTTGAGGTCAGGAGTTTGAGACCAGCCTGGCCAACATAATGAAACTATATATCTACTGAAAATATAAAAATTTTCCAGGTATGGTGGCATGCGCCTGTAATCCCAGCTACTCAGGAGGCTGAGACAGGAGAATCTCTTGAACCGGAGAGGCAGAGTTTGCAGTGAGCCGAGATCGTACCACTGCACTCCAGTCTGGGCCACAGAGCAAGGCTCCATCTCAGGAAAAAAGAAAAAAAAAAAAAAAAAGAAAGAAAAAAAGACAAAAGAAATGATACTAGTGAATTGAAGATTCCAGATTTTGTTATCCTGAATAAGGTGGTAGGAAAACAGCAGTTTCTTGAGCTTTATTAAGTGAAAGAAATATTTTGAACATGGTATATCTTGGCCGATTTAGGGTTCTTAGATAACGAAATTTAATCTGAGCCCTAAGGGAGTAACAAGTAAGCTATATTCATAAAGTGTTTTATCTCCTCACATCTGTAGTTTGCTATAATCAATTCTTTTTTTACTTGTAGTTTCCATAATACTGTGTACACTGAATCAAAGAATAATTAGTTTAAGAAAAAAAAAAAAACTAGATAATCTCAGTATTTTAGATTAACAGTTTAAATGAACTAATAGAAAGCCTACATTTAAATTTCTCAACCATTTGAAGGCAGATAATGAACATGAATTTTCCATGGGTGGGATTTTGCTGGTGCTAGAAAGGATTTTACTGGTATGAAAGTAATTGGTTTAGGGAAAACAACTTCCTGTCCAAATGAATTCATCACTGATGAAAAACAGTATTACGGAATACTTCTCCAAAGCTTACACTGTTAAATTACTCTTGGCTGCTTTTTATCCAGGAAATCACAGGCTACAGTGACATTGACAGATTTGGGGATTTGTCTCAGGACATGCCTCTCACAAACATCATGAGCCCACTGAATATGAGAAGATTGCAGCCTTCTTTTCAGCCAGTAAATCGCAAAAGGAAAATCTGGGCCTTAAGACAAAGACTGAAGGAACAAAACAAGGGAAATGAGACATAGGCTCAGTGGATAGTGCTCTATACTAAGCTTCTAAGAAAAAAAGATTTTGGCGTAAAAATAGATGACTCCTGATGACCTAATTTCACTGCATTGAGACCACATGTTGCTGCCATGTTCAATTAGTCGTGCTGGTCACTGTGTCTCTACCAGAAAGCAGAAGAGCTTGGAAAATACATATGACAAGTGACTTGCAGGCATGAAGATTTACATGACCAGTTCTTATACTAAAATACATGTATTTTAAAAGCTAAAGGAAAACAAAAGAAAATTAAAAGGTACATGGACTAAATATATGAGAATAAATAATTATGTTACATTAGAGAAGGAAATTCTAAACATAAAAACAAGAAAATAGGGAGGAAAGTTCAAATAAATATAATTATCCAAAAATTTGAAACTATATGATAAAATAAGTGACATCCTGAAATAAGATAATTGAAATATATATGATATCTTAAAAGCTAGTTCATTTAATATACAATGAGTACTTTTCAATTGCACAAAAGGAATACATCCCAATAAAGAAAAGGGGTGGGGGAGGCAAAATGAGCAAATGGTATGAAGAAGCAATTTATAAAAGCAAAATAATTTTTTTCAGGTTAATAAACAAAGAATTGCTAACAAAAACAAGTATATGAGATAATTATTACCTATCAAACTAACAAATATCAAGAAATGTTAATACAAAAAGTGGATTAGGGTATGGTGAGAACAGTACACTTACGCAGTACTTGAGGGAATATAAGATAATTTTTAGAAATTAGCTTAGAGATAGTCACATTTTGTGACCCATTAACTCCAAATCTAGAATGCTTACCTGTAGAAATAATCAGAAATATATATAAATATTTACTTTATTACAGTAAAAACTGATAATGTAAATTTTAACAGGAGAGGAACTAAATGGGAGGAATATCAAACAGAATTTTAGGCAACTATTAAAATAATAATTGTGTAGTTTATTTAAGGACATGGAAAAGTGTTGCTATTATAATTAAATGTGAAAAGATAATCAAATCTATGCTAATAAGTCTGATGCCAATTTTATTTTTAACATAAATATACAGATGTACATATACATATACAATCTATGTATTTATATATACTAAAATAAAACTTATATAAAATATAAATAATGAATAACTCCTAAAAAGTGAATCGGTGAATCCTGTGGATCAGTTTATTCTATGATATTCATATTTTAAAAAACATATATATGTAAAACCTTTCTAATCACAAAATAAAGGTAAACATTATTGGAAAAGTAAGAAAAAATGTTTGCATTTTTAGTAGAGATATAAAGAAAGAATTTTAATTTACATCCTAATTTTTATCTTTTTTTTAACATTCTTACACTTAAAAACTTTTATTTTCAAGATGCATTTCAAGCTACTAAGCTTCAAGATGTTCCACTTAATATATGTGAAATGTGACTGTCTTCCAGGTCAATGTTACCAGTTTTAAGAAGTAAAATGTATATGGATCATGTAAATGTTTACATCAAACAATAAGTCTTTTAAAAGTAATATATATTAGACCCTAAAGTAGCCACTTCTTTTATTCCACAGTCTGTCCATGAATTTTGAACTCTAAGTGTCAGAGAGTTTAGTTTTCTACCTATGCAGTGGTAATTATGGTAGCACACACTCTGCAAACCCGCAGGATATAAATTGACATAATTAAGATTAATTCTCAACTTCAAATTGGAGCTGTATATGGCCGCTGGAAACTTCATGAAATGGTTCAGAGCCTCTTGTTTCTCAGTAGGAATCTTTCTCAATAACCATATTATGTTAAAAATGTTGTTTAAAGAAGTGAACTCAGGAAAAGTAAACTGGAGAGAAAGTACCTCCTTACATTTTATTCCTTAAGTGCATCTCTTGGCTCTCCCTCACCAGGCAGATATTCCTGGCCAGTGGGGGCAGTTCTTCCCAGCTGATTCTGGGACTGATACCCTTCTGTTCTATGGCTCTGCCACCCTTGGGGATTCATTGTCTTCTGTATCCACCAGGTGAAAGGAAAAAGAGAACATAGAATGGGCAGGCATGCCCTCAGAGCATACCCTGGAAAAGACACATTTGCTGCTGAGAACAAGTCCTATGGCTGGACCTAACTGCAAAAGATGCTGGCAAATGCAATCTAGTTATGCGCCCAAGAAAGAAAGAAAATAGATTTTTGGTGAATGCTAGCAGTCTATTATACCAGTCGCTGGGCTAAATGATGGGATAACATAGCTGAATGATTCAAGATTCCATAGGCTCAAGAAATCCCCAGCCTCACAGGACAGAGAAAGTGACACACATATAATTTTAATTTAAAAACTCAATAGACACCTCAATGTACATGTTCTACTCTAAGAGCAATGTCTATATATTCATGTTTTAGTCTAATTTAGACAGTCTCCTTTGTCAATTCACTCATTCATCCAGCATTCTCTTTACATTGAATAGTCTGCATATCTTTACATTGAATATTCTAGAGGCATAGCTATTCTAGAGTATCTGACTAAAGGAGTGAGAAAAACAAACATATGCATGAAACAAACAGGGTCTAGCTGCAGGTGTCATAAAATCACATACACGATTTTACATTGAGGTTTGTGTCTATATGTTCTGCAGAAGTTGGAAATAATGTAATGATTATGATATATCAGAATGATCTTAATAAAAATGGTTCAGTGTAAATTGATAGTATCGTAGAACATAGTCTTTTAGAGATGAACATGGGAGCTGACATTCTAAACATGTAGAATAATTTGAGTCACTATACAGTCCCACCGCAGACCTCTCTGGGGCTCTCTGGAAGCTATGGAGAAGTCAAACCACTAGACACAGTTACAAGAATTTGCTTATATCCTCTTATATCCTCTTATATCACATTATTTGCTTATATCCTGCTTATATCCTCTTACATCACATTATGAGATGATGACACTTTTCCATGCTCAGGAACCTGCCTGTATTCAGATACCAATCATATGCTTTCTGAAAACCAGCATTCTGTAGTTTCATAACTATTAACACATTTTCTGTTATAATTTTACACTTTCCTTTGATTATATCATTTCTCACAACTACAATTTTGTGTTCATTGTATAATTACATGGTTTCTGTTTAACAGCAATGCTATATTCCTTTATATAAGGTAAGAGCTTTAAATATTTCACTTTTACATTTATTTGTAAGAAAATATGATCTTTTCTAATGGGACTTTCCTCTCCTTTATTTAAACTTTGGGCTTATTTTTATAACCCATTAAGAGAAGATGGGCCAATTGAGTTCAATGACATTTTTTCAATGAACTATCCTCACGCATATAATGTGTATGCCTCTTAGAGTACTACAGCTCTGACTGAATTTTTTCTCAGAATTTCACATTTCTGTATTCAGAAAATTGAAGTGCAAAAAACTAAAGGCATAAATTGTTCAGAGCACATTTGTTCTCCAAAGGACTGATATTTATAGTCTTTGAAAGAATTTTTATGTTTTAATTTTTATCTGGAGACCTAGAAATTCTGTTTGCTTTCATTCCAGAAAAATAAAATCAATGGCAAGTGAGAAAGACTTGCTTTGAAAGTATATAGTGAAACATTAAAACATGAAAACAAACAGGTTCATTAAAAAGAAATAGCATCATTTTAAGCAGTTCTATCTCAACAGGAACAACATGATTACTGTTTGTAGAATGAAGAAAAGAAGCATGGCACAGCCTTAGGAAGGAGGCCATGCCTGGGGTTGGCTGCATATATGAGACATTCTAGTCCGCTGTTTGAAACACCTACTTTATAATCTCATTGTACAATGAGAACCGTTTGCTCCCTGTGCTGTAATTATGTATCTTGGGGCAGGATTTTATTCATGGTATACCACATTTGTGTAAAATTGTCAGAAATACAGTATGCAAGAACATCCCACCTGGATATGACAACCAATGGGAATAAACAGGAATTGGCACAATCAGTGGAAGTAATTGGGACAAATGGCTGCCTAACCCTTTACTCTTATTTTTAAGTACACATGTCTTCACAGGGGTAACAAATAGCCCAACCTCTTTTTCTAGTCGAGACTGGCATATATTCATGGGCTCTGAGCATAGGGGCTCACATTGTTAGATCACATGTTCAGGAGAGTTCACTTCAGTTGCCCAAGACATGTCAGAATCAAGGTCTAGAGTCTCAGGCCTAATATACCAGGGTTAGCGTCTGCACAGAACCAGGTGAGGTGCCGGGCTCCCTCCATCTAGGGTCCTGAATTGGGAGACAAGCTTGTGGCTCCAAGTCTTAGAGGAGCTCTTGTACACCAGTGACTTGGCAGCAGTTCAAACAGTACATGATGAGTTGATGTTGATGAGCTGATGATCATTAACTCTTCAAGCTAGACACAAAAACAATTCCATCTTAAGGCTAGGCTCCCTAGCAGCTCTACAGACACCCAGACCTTGCTCTGTGTTTCTTGGGCTTTAAGCAGAGCAGAGCCTAAAAATTGTATTTTTGACATCTGGGTCATCTTAGGGAAGTGGGAACTGACTGTGTTTTTGCAGTTAAAATAGTAACATATGGCCAGGTAAAATACTTTCACATATTCAACTTATTGGAGGAGGAGAATTAGGAAGGTTCACATAACAATGTGCCACTAAATTGCTCTTAGAAGGTAAATTATTTATTCATATAAAACAAGTAATATCTGTTGGGTTTCCAATAAAAGGAAACAAAGTTTCACATGTGGCAAGAAATTTGCTTCCAAATGTTAATATACTGAAATCAGTGTTAATGAAGTTTATGCAACTAAGAATGAGAATTATTTTTCTGGCTTTGTTCAGCTATATGTTAATTTTCTATCAAACTTAAGTTGTAGCATTGGTTTAGCATCCCAGAATAATCATATCAAACAATAATTAAAATGTTATAGAATTCTATTTTTTCTATTTTTCAGATTAGGAATTGATTTTGTTTTACTCAGATGAATCATTGCATGAAAAGTAGAGAAATAAAATATCTAATTTTAAAACATCTTTATAAGAAGCTTGTTTTGCCCCTTAAATTTTGGGTGCTATATTTAGTAATTACCCTTTTAGTTATACAGCCTGTCTGATGTAAAGTTCTTAAACTGTTGTTACTGGAGTCTATTATTATAGGATTCTACCATTTATGTCTTTACAATAAATCAGAAAACGGGAAAATACACCTTTGCAGCCATTTAATGAAACAGATTTCAACTACCAACACACAGTAATTTAAAGATTATGGTCAAGTTTCCTAACCAAGCATATACTGAAAATGGATACTACTGGAGAATAAAGGCTGAAGTACTGTTTTCTGATGAGTATAAATCATTTTTCTACTTTAGTTCATGATCATTTTTCTACTTTAGCTCTGTGTTGGAATTTTTGAGAGTGGAGGAAAGACAATTATCATCAAATACTAGTAAAATACGTGAGTGTTAAAATCATTTTTGTTCTTCCATCACCTGTAGTACATATTGGTGAATGGTTGCTTAGCTCGTCCTGGGAGAACTCTCAGGGTAGCTCTCATTCCTGCCTTGGCAAAGTATTTACTATAAGTGAAAAAAGGGGGTGCCTTTTAAATTGGGAAAATTGGAATTAGGCCCTCATAAGGTTGGTTTTAAAATACCACTTAAAATTGAGTAAGGGTCAAGAAAAAAGCAAATAACCCCATCAAGTGGACAAAGGATATGAACAGACACTTCCCAAAAGAAGACATTTATGCTGCCAACAAACATATGAAAAAAAGCTCATCACTGATCATTAGAGAAATGTAACTCAAAACTACAATGAGATTCCATCTCACAGCAGTAAGAATGACGATTATTAGAAAATCAGGAAACAAAAGATGCTGGTGAGTCTATGGAGAAATAGGAATGCTTTTTCACAGTTGGTGGGATTGTTAATTAGTTCAACCACTGTGGAGGATAGTGTGGTGATTCTTTGAGGATTTAGAACCAGAAATACCATTTGACCCAGCAATGCCATTACTGGGTATATACCCAAAGGAATATAAATCATTCTGTGAAGACACATGCACAGGTATGTTTATTGCAGCACTGTCTACAATAGCAAAGACATGGAAGTAACACAAATGCCCATCAATCATAGACTGGATAAAGAAAATGTGGCACATATACACCATGGAATACTATGCAGCCATGAAAAAGAATGACATCATGTCCTTTGCAGAGACATGGATGAAGCTGGAAGCCATCATTCTCAGCAAACTAACACAGGAACAGAAAGCCGAGCACTGGATGTTCTTACTCATAAGTGGTAGTTGAACAATGAAAACACATGGAAACAGGGAAGGGAACATCACACACCAGGGCCTGTCAGAGGGTAGGGGTCAAGTGGAGGGAGAGAATTAGGACAAATTTCTAATGCATGCAGGGCTTAAAACCTAGATGACGTTGGGAGGCCGAGGTGGGCGGATCACGAGGTCAGGAGATCAGGAGGTCTGGCTATCATGGTGAAACCCCATCTCTACTAAAAATATATTTTTAAAAATTATCTGGGCGTGGTGGCATGTGCCTGTAGTCCCAGTTGCTGGGGAGACTGAGGCAGGAGGCAGGAGAATGGCGTGAACCCCGGAGGCGGAGCTTGCAGTGAGCCGAGATCGCGCCATTGCACTCCAGCCTGGGTGACAGAGCACGACTCCGTCTCAAAAAATCAAACAAGCAAACAAACAAAAAACACCTAGATGACAGGTCGAAAGGTGCAGCAAACCACTATAGCACACATATATACCTATGTCATAAACCTGTGCACTCTGCACATGTATCCTGGAACTTACAGTAAAATAAATAAACAAATATATATGTTTGTGTGTGTGTGTATATATATATAGCAAATATATATATATATATATGGTACTTGCTTTTAGAGTAGATTTTGTCCTTCTTTTAACCATTTCTTTTCCAAAAATTTTACAACAATCCTAAGTTGTCCGTAAGAAGAATGGAGTCTAAAGCCAGAATGGAGTCATTTTCTATATATATTTTTTTTACCTTTTAGTTTGTTTTGAATCTGTGTTATTATGAGAGTTCATTTTCTTATATTACTTAATCTACATTTGCAAAATTTATGAATTATTTTATTAAACCAGCTCTCCCTGTTTCTTCTAAGTACAAAAAAGAGCCTTTTTCTACTCATTTTCCAAAGTATCTGAGACATTTAGGCTTTAATTTGTTGTCTTCATTCATTTTTTCATTCATTCAGGAAGTCAACTTAGACATCTTAGGTTCTGGCTGTTCTGAGATTTCTCAAAGTTCTTTGTGTAAAAACTGTCAGGGATAAACCGAGCCCTGGGATAGAGTATCAATATATCATAATTTCTGTAGCTACATTTCGTGTATTCAGTTCCATGCTTTCCTCACTCTCAGAGTAAGATATTTGACAGATTTAGGATACTATGAATTGGGCTGTTTATTCTGGGTCATGAGTCTCTACATAGATGAGGGCTGGAGACTCAAAAGAGGGAGGTTGTCACACAGTGTACTGTAGGCTCTATTTGCTAATTCAAAGAGGAAAGGTTGGAAGTACCCATCTCTCCTGAAATGCATCCCTTGGTCTGAATGTTGCTCTTCCCAAGCTTTTGCTCTCTACCAAAACTTTCTTGCCCTGAAATGTGACTTGAATTCATAAAATCCATGCTTGTAAGAATAGGAAGAGGGGATTGCATGCACAGAACTCCGCCGTGGGATCAAAATCGTTACAGATGGTGATTAGATTCAGCTATTCCCACATACTTTAATTGCAGAAAGACAATTTCTTCACCTCCTCTGGAAACTCACCACTCTACCTTTTCTTGACAGTCTCTTCTATACCCCTTCCTCCATCATCTCATACAGAAAATAAAACCTTGATATAATTTGTGAATGTCATTATAACTGACTTCTAAATAAAATAGGATTGCTGCTGTATTTCCACTGCTATATAATTTGCTTTAATGTCTACCCTTTATTTAGTGTCTACCCTTTTTTTGAAATGTTCAGGCTATTTTGTCAACAAAATTCTAAAACTTTCCCAATGGAGAAGATTATACTTGGGTAAAGCCATACAGAGTTGTCCTGTCTTCAAGAATAGAATACTGTACCTGAAGATTTTGTTCTGCTCTGCTCCTTCCATCCAGAGTGGAATTGTGTCCTGAGTTTCTGGTTCTTCTAGTCATTCAGACATTTTTAGGAGCCATGCAAACCCAGACTTATAAAGGGAAATTTCATCAGGCCAAGGTGACTGGTAGCCATATGGGAATCTCCTCATTTATTCCTACCTGCTATCTTCTCTGAACACAGGTCTGAATTCGAAACTGTGTAATCTTATGTTCAGTGTTCTTCTCGACTATTGGGCATGGAATATATACTGATTGCATTAAAATATAAATTTCATAAAAACCCTATAGTTTCCGTTACTTAAAAGGCACCCATATATATTTGTGCAATTAATGAACTCTTCATAGCATTTGAATCTCAGTTTCACATAGGAGTCTCCCCTGGCTCCCTGCTTGGTCTTCAACTTGTCTAAGCTACTGGAACCATGGGCATAACTCTAGACTCAGGAAACCCAAATTGGTCTCAGCCAGCCCTAGTCTTCTAGTGAGTAAAAGGGGATTCAGACAGCAAACCATTTCTCCCCTTTCCCTACCCCATTATATACACTAGGATTCCTTTTATTCTCATAGAATCTATTGCAACTTTTAAGTCAAATATAATGATTTATTTCCAGGTTGGCTAGAAATAAATATCTTAAAATCTGGGAAAAACTTATAATTTTTCTCAAAATGATTTGAAAAGAAATAATTTCTGATACATGTAACTTTTAAAATAGAATAATGCTATTTATATAGGCATTATTTTAAGACATCCCTTATGATGTAGCATTTGCTACTAAGCAGTTAATACAGTTAATAGAGTCAAAGACAGAAAAGGCAAGCACCATAAAGGCCAGTATGATGCAAAAGAATTACAGCACATTGATAAGTTAGTCTTCCCTCTTTCAAGTATATTTTATTTTTAGTTGACATCTCAGGAATTTAATTTTATTTCCTAGGAATTTTGCAATTTAGCTATTCCATAAGAAATTTTGAGATACTTATCATCGTATGTAATTTCTTTTATGGCATACTGACCAGAGTGTTCATGAAATAACACAAATTTCAAATTGTCCTTCATATCAGTCAATGTTAAAAATAAAAATACAGATTATCTTTATTAATTATGGATATGTGGATAGAAGATACGCATTTTATTTGTTAACAAATTAGGTACCTTACTTAATCAATACAATTATGCCACAACATCTCAAGAAATCTTAAGATCAACTCTTTGTTTAAAAAAATGAAGTGATTTAGGTATTTTATAAAAACTCTTTCTCCAGTATGCACAGTAAAACTCTAAAGTTTCTGAACTTCTAATAAGCATCCTAAAATATACTAAATTATTGGACAATTACATACTTATTTTAATAATGCTCCATTGCTGTGATTCTCTTTTGAAATTATTATTTACTCATACCTAACTTTGGGTCAAGACTGTTTTCTTTAATGACTAGATATATGTGGATCATAAAGTTGAGTCTGATTTGATTTCAAGACATATATTGAAAATTACCTTTTTGGTTAAGTCTCTGATTTAGCTTGATTATTATTTTGTCTTTTTCACCTTTCTCATTAAATGTAGAATGTACAATGTGAACTACACGACCTCCCACTCTGTGAAATCATTTGCCTTTCTGTAAGATTCATTATTGAGTCAAAGGGTGAGGCAAACTCTCTAAATATTCTTCTTATTATAAAATGAAAATAATTTGGAGTACATTTATATACTTTACTTACCATAATTTTAACATTCTTTACCTTAAAATAAGTTGCCCATTCAGTGTCCATGTAAGTCTCAACTGACTGTCTATGAACTAAGAATAACTTACGTGATAAAAGTCTCATCATGTTAGGGTGTCAATTTTAGATCTCGCCTGCTTTCTCTTGTAGGCATTTAGTGCTATGCATTTCCCTCTACACACTGCTTTAAATGTGTCCCAGAGATTCTAGTATGTGGTATCTTTGTTTTCATTGGTTTCAAAGAACATCTTTATTTCTGCCTTCACTTCATTATGTACCCAGTAGTCATTCAGGAGCAGGTTGCTCAGTTTTCATGTAGTTGAGTGGTTTTGATTGAGTTTCTTAATCCTAAGTTCTAGTTTGATTGCACTGTGGAAGACTAATAAAGAAGAAAAGAGAGAAGAATCAAATACATGCAATAAAAAATGATAAAGGGGATATCACCACCAACCCCACAGAAATACAAACTACCATCAGAGAATACTATAAACACCTCTACGCAAATAAACTAGAAAACCTAGAAGAAATGGATAAATTCTGGATACATACACTCTCCCAAGACTAAACCAGGAAGAAGTTGAATCCCTGAATAGACCAATAACAGGCTCTGAAACTGAGGCAATAATTAATAGCCTACCAACCAAAAAAAGTCCAGGACCAGACAGATTCACAGCTAAATTCTACTAGAGGTACAAGGAGGAGCTGGTACCATTCCTTCTGAAATTATTACAATCAATAGAAAAAGGGAGAATCCTCCCTAGCTCATTTTATGAGGCCAACATCAACCTGATACCAAAGCCTGGCAGAGACACAACAAAAAAGAAAATTTTAGACCAATATCCCTGATGAACATCGATGCAAAAAACCTCAATAAAATATTGGCAAACTGAATCCAGCAGCACATCAAAAAGCTTATCCACTATGATCAAGTGGGCTTCATCCCTAGAATGCAAGACTGGTTCAACATATGCAAATCAATAAATGTAATCCAGCATATAAACAGAACCAAAGACAAAAACCACATGATTATCTCAATAGATGCAGAAAAGGCCTTTGACAAAATTCAACAGCCCTTCATGCTAAAAACTCACAATAAATCCAGTATTGATGGAATGTAACTCAAAATATTAAGAGCTATTTATGACAAATCCACAGCCAATATCATACTGAATGGGCAAAAACTGGAAGCGTTCCCCTTGAAAACTGGCACAAGACAGGTATGCCCTCTTTCACCACTCCTAATCAACATAGTGTTGGAAGTTCTGACCAGGGCAATCAGGCAACAGAAAGAAATAAACGGTATTCAATTAGGAAAAGAGGAAGTCAAATTGTCCCTGTTTTCAGATGACATGTTTATATATTTAGAAAACCCCATCATCTCAGCCCAAAATCTCCTTAAGCGATAAGCAACTTCAGCAAAGTCTCAGGATACAAAATTAATGTGCAAAAATCACAAGCATTCTTATACACCAATAACAGACAAACAAAGAGCCAAATCATGAATGAACACCCATTCACAATGGCTTCCAAGAGAATAAAATACCTGGGAATCCAACTTACAAGGAATGTGAAGGACCTCTTCAAGGAGAACTACAAACCACTGATCAGTGAAATAAAAGAGGACACAAACAAATGGAAGAACATTCCATGCTCATGGATAGCAAGAATCAATATCATGAAAATGGCCATACTGCCCAAGGTAATTTATAGATTCCATGCCATCCCCATTAAGCTACCAATGACTTTCTTCACAGAATTGGGAAAAAAAAACTCCTTGAAAGTTGATATGGAACCAAAAAAGAGCCCGCATTACCAAGACAATCCTAAGCCAAAAGAACAAAGTGGGAGGCATCACGCTACCTGACTTCAAACTATACTACAAGGCTAAAGTAACAAAAAACAGCATGGTACTGGTACCAAAAGAGAGATATAGACCAGTGGAACAGAACAGAGCCCTCAGAAATAATACCACATATCTACAACCATCTGATCTTTGACAAACCTGAGAAAAACAAGAAATGGGGAAAGGATTCCCTATTTAATAAATGGTGCTGGGAAAACTGGCTAGCCATAAGTAGAAAGCTGAAACTGATCCCTTTCTTCCACCTTATACAAAAATTAATTCAAGGTGGATTAGAGACTTAAATGTTAGACCTAATACCATAAAAACCCTAGAAGAAAACCTATGCAATACCATCCAGGACATAGGCATGGGCAAAGACTTCATGTCTAAAACACCAAAAGCATTGGCAACAAAGACCAAAATTGACAAATGGGATCTCATTAAACTAAAGAGGTTCCATGCAGCAAAAGAAACTACCATCAGAGTGAACAGGCAACCTACAGAATGGGAGAAAATTTTTGCAATCTACTCATCTGACAAAGGGCTAATATCCAGAACCTACAAAGAACTCAAACAACTTTACAAGAAAAAAACAACCCCCTCAAAAAGTGGGCAAAGTATATGAACAGACATTTCTCCAAAGAAGACATTTATGCAGCCAACAGACACAAGAAAAAATGCTTATCATCACTAGCAATCAGAGAAATGCAAATCAAAACCACAATGAGATACCATCTCACACCAGTTAGAATGGCGATCATTAAAAAGTCAGAAAATAACAGGTGATGGAGAGGATGTGGAGAAATAGGAACACTTTTACACTGTTGGTGGGACTGTAAACTAGTTCAACCATTGTGGAAGACACTGTGACGATTCTTCAAGGATCTAGAACTAGAAATACCATTTGACCCAGCCATCCCATTACTGGGTATATACCCAAAGGATTATAAATCTTGTTGCTATAAAGACACATGCACACGTATGTTTATTGCGGCACTATTCACAATAGCAAAGACTTGGAACCAACCCAAATGTCCATCAATGACAGACTGGATTAAGAAAATGTGGCACATATACACCATGGAATACTATGCAGCCATAAAAAAGGATGAGTTCATGTCCTTTGTAGGGACATGGATGCAGCTGGAAGCCATCATTCTCAGCAAACTATCACAAGAACAGAAAACCAAACACCACATGTTCTCACTCATAGGTGGGAATTGAACAATGAGAACACTTGGACACAGGAAGAGGAACATCACACACCAGGGACTGTTGTGGGGTGGGGGGAGGGGGGAGGGATAGCATTAGGAGATATACCTAATGTGAATGATGAGTTAATGAGTGCAGCACACCAACATGGCACATGTATACACATGTAACAAACCTGCATATTGTGCACATGTACCCCAGAACATAAAGTATAATTTTAAAAAGTCTCATCATGTTTTA
Source organism: Macaca nemestrina (assembly GCF_043159975.1). Taxonomy (NCBI): domain Eukaryota; kingdom Metazoa; phylum Chordata; class Mammalia; order Primates; family Cercopithecidae; genus Macaca; species Macaca nemestrina. The sequence continues at coordinate 58,789,720 of NC_092128.1, read as the reverse complement.
TAGATATCATTGTTAAATAAAATAAACCCAGTTTACAGTTTTCTAAGTATTGGTATATGTTGAACTCTGATTGGCTATATTGATAGGTACTTGTATATACAGAGGTGTCACTGTAGTCTGAATTAAAAATGAATAAGCTTAGGATAGATTTCAATGAGTGCAATAGATACATTAGGTATTTATCAACAATAAGGGTCAGAGATTTAAAAGGCATGTCTGAATATTTTAGCAAACTGAATGTTATATTAAGAAAAATGAATGGTCTTAGAAGAGAATTATACCAGAGCTAAAGAAAAAACTATAATTATGGTCTGAATTTAAAAATGAAACTAGACTAGATGCTAATCTCAGGTGAATTTCAAATTGCAGGTTTTCTATGTATATAATCATCAAGCAAGTGGGAATATTATTATTTTAATTTGGGGAAATATTATCATTAGTTACTATCTACAAAATGGTTTTTATGATTTTGAGATTAAATAATGTAAATTATTCATTTAAAAGTGTTCAAAAATTTTAAATCCAGCCTTTTAAATCAATAAAAATTTAAATATTTGACTGTTGATTATTGCTATAGTTTGTTTTTTGAAAAATGTATTAAAATTTCCATCATGTTTCAAATTTTAAAAAAGAAGAAATAAGGAAAGAGAGGAAGACATCTAGACCTACTATAAAATTAGAATATATTTTTCTAGAACACATTACCATTGTTTTAAATGCTTATACAGGTAAGTACTAAAGGGAAAAGTGTAAGCTGATAATTAAATTATTGAAAGTCAGTAGTTAAATTTAGCACATCATATGATTATGACTAAAAAGAGAATATAAAAAATAACAAGGTTGGAATAACAGAGAGTAGGGACAAAAATTGCAGATGTATAAATAGGAGTCATAATAATTTCAGAAAAAAACCCTCATTTTTAAAATAAAATCAATAGTTTTCACATTTGAGCCATTGATGATAAAGTGTTACTTTCGTGGTAGTGTTGATTTTTTAGAATTATAAAATAGTGTAACAAGTTGGAATACAGGGATATGATAAAAGAGGTTAAAAGTTGAACATCTAAGTGGTAATGAAAAGCCTTGGGAAGAACCAGAGTGGAGGAAGTAACTATGGTCTACCCAGAAAAGCAAGAGAAAAGTAGAAAAGTAAACAATTCCAAAGCAAGCAAATGGAAATCCTACTGATGTAAAAATGATAGGAGAGAATTCCCTGCCAATTCTAAGACTTGCATCATACCCAGAGGCTCCAAACAGCTGAGAGCTGAATGCAGAAGCAAATGTCCTCTAAGTTAATGTTAACACACACACACACACACACACACACACACACACACACGCACGCATAAAAATTTGTGAGTCATCTCTGTTGAAGTAAATAAATTTTGAAGAGACATATGAACTTTTCACTATTTATATCTAACATGTGTATGTGTGTATATACATATATCCATGTAAATACATACATCCTGAGAAGCCAAAGGTCGAGGTGCCCCAGACTCAGTGTCTGGTGAGGGCTTGCTCTCTGCTTCAGAAAGGCTCCTTGTTGCTGTGTCCTCAACATGGTAGAAGGGCCAAAACAGTCTCTCATATAAGGGCACTGATCCCATCATGAGGGCAGAGCCTTTATTACTTAGTCATCTCCCCAAAGGCGCCACCTCTTAATACCACCACAATGGAGATAGTTTTCAATTTGAATTTGAAGGCCCACATTCAGATCATAGCAGCCGGGTAGTGAAGGAGTGGAATTGTCCCTGGTGGTATTTCATAAATCTAAGCATGAGAGGAAAATAATGAGAAAATCTCAAGGATGGATGTGTTACCTTGACAACTTAGAGTAACTATAGCTGGGCTATTCCATCTTATTGGCTGATTTAGAGTATCAGCCCCAACTGTTAGTTAAGAACAGTAACTAAGTATCAATATTTTTTTTTTTAGTTATCATAATGATTCTTGTTGCTTTAGCTTTTGCTGTCAATCACAGCCAAAACGTCTCCGTTTTTAATCCCAGTGCACACAATTTGATTTGATACTCTGAAATTTCATATTCAGCTGTTAAGACAGATATTTTATTTCAGAATTTTGAATCTGAATGGAATATTCTTTTATCCACCAGAAGTGACTAGGCATAAATTCTGACAGCTTCCCAACACTGATTTGTTAAATGCATATCTATGTAATACCTTTCAGATATTGTCAATTTTGATGTACCTACAGATAACCATTTTATTAATAAGTTTTATATTAAAAATTATTTAGATTGTCGCCATTAGTATAAATTATTAATGGTGTTGAGATCCCAGAGTTGTTGAGGAAACATTATATAAGGGGTTTTTTTGTTCTATATTAAACATTTTTATTATTTCTTGTAGCTTTAAAATACAGTTAAAGTAATTTTAATGTTATCAGAATCCCTCTTTTCCAGAGAAGGATATATTTTTAAAGACAATAAAATGTCCTTAAAAATATACATTTTATTGTGTATATTTAAGGTTTACAACATAATGTTATGGGATACATAGAGACAGTAAAATGGTTGCTATCGTGAAGCATATTAACATCTATTATCTCTCAGTTACTTTATTCGTGACAAGAGCAGCTAAAATCTACTTATTTAACAAAGATCCTTAATACAATAGAATTGTATTAACTGTAGTCCTCATGTTGTATGTTAGATCTCTAGAGTTGTCATCCTACATATCCACTCTTTTGTATCCTTTGACGTACATCTCCCCATTTCCTTCCCTGCCTCACCACCTGTGATAACCACGCTTTCATTTTCTTTTTCTATGTGCAGACACAGAAAGAAAAATATGGCATGATCTCACTTATATGTGGAATTTTTTTTATAAAAGTACTTTTATAAGGTCAAAAATGGGTAAGGAAAATAGATTTTTCTGCTACAATGTGTGATGAGAGAGTACTATTATGATTCTTAGAACTGAAAGTATTGTTCTACCATCACTGTTTCTATAATAAAATTGTGTCAAAAATGGGTAAGGAAAATAGATTTTTCTGCTACAATGTGTGATGAGAGAGTACTATTATGATTCTTAGAACTGAAAGTATTGTTCTACCATCACTGTTTCTATAATAAAATTGTGGAGAAAAAATATTTTAAAATTCAAACACTAGCTCGAATTTAAAGTCATGTTATCTTAAAACAATTTTATGATATTCAACCATTATTCCATTCCTGGTCCTGAAGGTGTATAATCCAAATTTACTAATGTTGTTAAATAGTACTCCAGGTTCAGAAACCATCCCCTTATATTTTTATTACAGCCTTACATTTATGCGAGTTTGCACATGATAGCTTCCATAATCACCTTACCGACTTCTAGTCCATTACAATATTCCATTTATTACAGTTTATGTACATGCTCTGTTTTGTACTACTATGAAAATTTTAGTATGCTCAGATCTTTTTAAAGATGCTTTAAACCTTCTGTCTATAATACTATAAAGAAAATAAAGGTGCTGTTGGTTTGGTTGAAACCCCCACTTTTCTTTAAGCTTCCATGGAATTTTTTTCATGCTAATTACTATATTAATACAACTCTACCTTTAAGAATGTACATAGTCACAAAGTCTAACAGAAACTATCTGTGAAATAGTATACTGCCAAGATATTTGTGGAAAAATGAGATTTCCATCTATATAAAAATATTCAGTTTGCTCCTCCAACTTTGAAGTTTCCATAATCATACAGATAAAAACATTTCATTCCACATATTACAAAAACACAAAGTGTCCTAAAAGTTTCATTTATTGTTCATTGAATGTTTGAAAACATTTTGGATGCAATTTTTAAAATACTTTATGGAGGTATGATTGTCATGCAAAAAAAGTACCTATTTAATGTATACAAGTTGGTAAGTTTGCAAATATATACCTGTGAAACCATCACCACAAATGAAGTTCAATAGCTATGGAGAAAACCATAGTATGTTATTTATTCTTAATACCCTGGAAATTTTACTGAATGCTCATATTTAAGCTATTTTATAACAAATTGCTTACATTTTCAAAGAAAATCAATGGAAAAACTTAGTTGTATAACAAATGATCTAACAGTTATTGTTATTTCACTTAATATATGGTTTTTACTATTTTTGTAAAAGTATATCCTTTTTTTCCTAGGAGTTCACTTAAAAAAATAGATCACAGAACAGACTTTCTTCTAGTGCTTTCAAGAAGCATTCAAGTTTTCATATTTTCCAAGAAGCTAATTGGTCAATTGAACCCATCTTTGTAACCATAAATTTTATATGGTCATATTTATCAATATTCTCTAACATCATTTCTTTCTTTTATATTTTATAGAAATTATTTTCTTAGCTTGTGTTTGCATAAATATTCATCTTTGGTTTTCTCTTGCCATGAGTTTTGATGTTTTGATAATTTTCTTTTAATGTATCTGTAATTAATCTTCACATATAATATTAGGTGAATACATTGAGTTTCTCTTTTAAATGCATTGTTTACCCCCAAACCATTAAATAAAGACTCCATTCCTTCACTACTCTTTTGAATGACTTTATGGTAACTTATGTATTGATACACACTTGTCTCTTCGTAGAATATATTTATAACTTTTATTCATTTTTTGAATATATACTGTCTTGTATATCTAAAATATTACTCTTGCCTTATTATTATCATTAATGGAAATCTTTGTAGTATTTCTTTATTTGAAATTATGTCAACTTTAAGGTTGCTGTATCATGTTAGGGAAGTATCCTTGTATTCCTCCTTTGCTAGTCAGATGGTTATTTTGCTATCTGACAAAATAAAGATGTATTTTTTCTTTTGGCTTATTGATGCTGAATTTTACTATTAACAGATTTCCTAACATTAAACTGCCTTTGGATTCTTGATCATGGTGTATTGTTTAATATTAACAACATAAATATGACACTAATATTAATAAATACAATTTTGAATTTGTGGTATGTGAACATTACATTTTAAATATTTTTAAAACTTTTTATCATTCTCAGAGATAACTATACAAGAAAAACATCAAATCACAAAAATTCACTAAAATAATTCATAGACCATGTATCACAAAAGAATATTTTTGTCTTTATCCATATGACTAGGTATTTTCAAATCTCATTTTATACCTGTATTAACTACATTTTAATACTATTGAACCCTTCTTAAACTTTTCTTGTGAATGTTTTTACTAGTCATGTCTATGGTATTTCTAACAATTCTAGGTTCAAATAAATAAGGAGGAGACATTCTATCATTATTGCTTTTGCAATGTAATTTCAAAGAGAGTGAAGTAAAGCATCCTGGACATTCCTTCTTGAGAAACAGTAGGCCAAAACAACTTCACAGGCCCGTTATAAGCCAGAATGATAAAAATAATGGATTTACAGGACAATACTCTGAGGCAAAGAGGAACAGCCACCAATGGTCCTAGACCTACCATGTTTTGTCTTCATTTTTGTTTTTAATATGCTCATTAGAATTTAAATGTAGAAAAACAAATATTTTCAGTATCTTCTTTCAGTCCTGTCATCTTTAAGAAACAAGTTTCTGATCTTTTTTAGATCTTTTGCAAACAATTGAGAAATTATTTTATATTGCTATTGTTGCTAAAGATGGGTAGCAAATTACAAAGATTTGTTTTTCAGATCTTTCATAATGTATGATACTTTTTAAAAGATAGTATTGAAGAAGTGGAGATATCTCTCAAAGATTTATAATCTGTTAAGACCTAAGGATCAAGGGGTCAGCATGAGTTATACACTCACGCATTGCATAATAACTGTCCTAAAATGAAAAAACCTATTCCAACATAGAGTTTTTATATTGTCAATGTGTGTTTATTTAACATAATATGTAATATTTATTTAGCAGTGACTATGTGCCAGGTACCTCTTTACATGTCATTTAAACCTTACAAAAACCCATTTGAGGAGCACTATTGCTTTCCCCTTATACAAATGGGAAGCTGAGGCACAGGTATATTAAATAGTTACCCCAGATTACCCAGCTGGTAAGAGATTAGAGCTGTGATTTAGGTCCCAAGCATTGACTCCAGATACTGTAGGCTTAACCCCAAGTTGGGTACTGTATGTCTGGTAACATGTAACCTAGATGTTATGATGCAATGAGATTTCTATCCTGAGATTCTAATAATGATAATTAAATTGTAGAAATTTATTACATTTCCAGGGGAATATAAGAAGAAATATATGCTGTTAATAAACCTGCTTTGATGCATTCTTCTCAATAGTGAACTTGAACTATAATATAATTCCCACTGGATTATAATTCAAAGAAATTCTTTTTTTTCCAAGTATAGCATTCATCATAAAATGAATGTGAGAGACAGTGAGATCCCTGTCTAGATAAATAACTTACAGTTGAGCATAAAAATGAAAGATTTAGATTCAAGACTTAAGGGGAGACTGGGAATTATTTCTTCCTCCGCTTGCCAAAAGCTGTTAGACTGTTACAGAGGGTGGAATAAAAGAAATACCGCTTCTCCCTATTCCCCAGCAGTATCAGGACCAGCACCAATGTTGGCATGATGGAACACTTAAACTGTACTTTTAGAAAATAACTAATGAGTGAGGAGTTCAGACAAATATTATGTAAATTTCTATTTCAGTTTAATAGTAATATTTGGAAATGTGCTTTGTTATAACTAAGGTTATTAATAACATGTTTATAATATAATGATATATTTGCAAGGGAAATATTTGAAACTAAAAGAGAAAGGCTATATCTGTGTAGTTATGTTTCTATTGAGCACATGGCACTGTACTTGGTCAAAATCTTCCCCTTATTATCTTGTTTAGTCTTTACCTCTAGCCTCATTTTATAGAGTTTATGGAGCGTCAATGAAAAGAATCTGAGCTCAAACTCAGTTCTTCCTAATTTCAAATCTGGTTGATTACAGCTATTTCCACCAGCATTGTTAATCATTTGCTGATTTTTATGGGTCATTATGTAGGTTGCATTAATAGATGCTACATAGAGGAAATCACAGTTCTAATATATATTCTTGAAGATTGGTACATTTTAGTCCTTGCAGGAAAATATTTAAGTATAAAAGAACTAGAAATGTCTCTATTTATCAAATCTAAACATAAGCAAACCTTTTATTATATAGCAAAACCTATAGCATATGAACTGAGTTCTCCAGAAAGTGGTAAGTAGGATCTGAGATTGATAATAAAAGAGAATATTATAGATTTCCTTTTAGAAAACCAAGGAAAAGGTGTTGATATAGAGAAGAAAGATTATAAAGGAGAAAGAATGTCTGCTTTACATCCAGGCAGTAAGCAAAAAAAAAAAAAAAAAAAAAAAGGGATTTAAGATCAATTTAGCTGAGCAGCACCGATATAGCATTGAGTCCTTAGACCTGAGACACTGAACCAAACTGATGATTTGAGATTCATGGACAGAAGTTTGTGAAGAGTTAAAACTGGGAGGCATCACTAATTCAGATTTGTTCAGTGGCACGGTCTAAACTATCAATTTTTGGCAAAAGAGAATAGCCCATTGTTACCAATTATATAGAAAAATTACATACTAGGTGTGTACAAAAATTAATTACTTTAAAACAATGTTTACTGCCATCATTTTAAATGAGTATTCTGCTAATAGCATGCAAATAGTTACTTTGAAATACTTTAAAGAAGTGTATTTTCTTACATAAGCCAAACAGCAGCCACGTCTCTTAAACTGAGTATCTGAATTCTGCTTCCTGTGTATACTTTACTGATGCAACTTCTCATTTAGTGACAAATAAGACAATTCAGATAAAATTGTAGTGGATTTTTAAAAAATTAAACAAAGAATTTAGAGTCACATTATTTGCAAATCCAAAATAGTAATGATAGAAGATCAGAACTAGGCTTCAAATTCAGCTGTTATTCCAAATCACTAGGATGATAACAATAACCCTTTCCTGCCCTCAGCTGTCCAGTGGGGCAACAAGCTTGGAAGTGCTACACGTTGAATTCAAGAACTAATGGGCAAGAGCAAGTGCAGCCATTCTGTAATGTGCATCGTTTTTTGCTGAACAGAGAGAATGTTCTATTCAGCTAGCGAGGACTGTGCAGCTTTGTTGTTACAGAGCAGAGAGGAAGCACAAAGGGAAGTGAAAGAGGGGCCGGGCGCTGTGGCTCAAGCCTGTAATCCCAGCACTTTGGGAGGCCGAGACGGGCGGATCACGAGGTCAGGAGATCGAGACCATCCTGGCTAACACGGTGAAACCCCGTCTCTACTAAAAAATACAAAAAACTAGCCGGGCAAGGTGGCGGGTGCCTGTAGTCCCAGCTACTCAGGAGGCTGAGGCAGGAGAATGGCATGAACCCGGGAGGCGGAGCTTGCAGTGAGCTGAGATCCGGCCACTGCACTCCAGCCTGGGCGACAGAGCGAGACTCCGTCTCAAAAAAAAAAAAAAAAGAAAGAAAAGAAAGAGGAGGAAAACGGTGATCAAAAGAAGGCAAAGTTGTGAAGGACTTAAGAAGATGTGAAGGGGTAACAAGAAATTTTTGAGAAGGAGAAAGAATGAAACCTCACTGGGATCATGCAGCAATGTGGGGTGTTCATGCAGGCAGTCAGCCCTAGATGCCTTAGTCGTACTGTTCTTTTCCATATTCTTCCATATTTTGCAGATAGTAAAGGTACGTAAAAAATGTATATTGAAATAATTTGTCAACTGCATTAAGAATATACTTTGTGATTGCCCAAAAAGCTTGATCCTCCTATAATTTGAAGGAATTACGAATTTAATGGTTAGAGAATATGTAGAAAAATTGGTGTTAATTTGTTATATCCTTGATAGTTTTTCCTGTGAAATCTTATGGATGTAAATAAAATGATTCTTTCATTAAAAAAAACTTGCCAGACAATGAAATCATCTATCCCTTAAATTTCTTCCCATAGTCATACAGGAGTTCTTTATTTTCTAAAGTACAGCTGCTTATTAGTTGTATGACTTTGGTCAAGTCATCTGTCC